>NC_089796.1:55366235-55421235 GCF_040412425.1 Macrobrachium rosenbergii
CAACTGCAAGTGAAACTTTCCTCCTGTTACACCTTTCAAACCTTTTTACTGTCGTTTCAGTTTCAGGGTGGAATGACCTCATAGGTCCCAGCGCTTGGCCTTTGGCCCAAATTCTGTGTTCAGGTCAATTTCATTGTTTCCTCTTCCAACAATTTTGAAGTCTTTATATTCTATGTAGGTTTTGCATATTTTCGAGTGATTTCTTTTGCTGGAATTTTCACAGGGTTGGACAGCCTACTCTCAGTTTTAAGGCGAAGTCCTCTATGTTTTTCTGTGCGAACGCCCAGCAGCCTCGTGCTTCCATCATGGGTCCCATGATCACATCCTGGGCACGTATACTTGTACACGACATTGGAAGGCAAGAGGGGGCTGAGACGGTCCTTAAAGTGAAACAGTAACCCGATGGTTAGTAGGTTTTTGGAACAAGTTTACGTCTATAGCAGGGAGAACTTTTTGAAATTTATGTGAACATTTTCTCCTAAGTACACTACTACGTAAATAAATAAAAGAAGCATACATTTTCATTTTTTGTGTCATAAAGATCATAGGTGGTTTATTTATTATTTTATTCAGCATTTTCTATATATATATATATATATATATATATATATATATATATATATATATATATATATATATATGTATACATATACAGACATTATATATATATATATATATATATATGTATATATACCAGATATCATGATTAGGGTGAAGTAAAGATGCATTTACAGTAAATTTTCGTCACACATCTTGAGTGATTTTATTTATCTATAAATGATTTTGTCTATGTATGTATGTAGATAGGTAAAATTACTCAAGATGTGTATCGAAAATCTACTGTAAATGCATCTTTTACTTCACCCTAATCATGATATCTGGTATATATATATACATATATATATATATATATTATATATATATATATATATATATATATATATATATACATACATACATACATATACATACATACATACATACATACATATATAACAAAAAATGCTGAATAAGAAAATAAATAAACCACCTATGATATTACGGCACAAAAAATGAAAATGTGTGCTACTTTTACTTATCTACGTAGTACTGTACTAAAAATAAAATGTCTTGGACTTTAAAGGTATATATATACAGTATATATATATATATATATATATATATATATATATATATATATATATATATATATATATACATATATATATATATATATATATATATACATATATATATATATATATATATATATATATATATATATATATATATATATATATATATATATATGTATATACATTTCTATTAGGGAGTATCTGTGTCAGTGTATCAATGTATAAAGTGGTAATGCTTGAGGCATGTCGAGCTTCAGTAATTTCCTTCTTTAATGTCTTCCTATTTGTTATAATATGACCAACCAAAAGGATGTAGGAAAATTAAACTTCTTTGCACAGCTTTTAGATTTTCTTTGATCTATTAAAGACACAAAGCATGCAAAAAATGTTGCAGTGATTTTGATGTAAATTGTAAAGGAACATCGATGCCCCACTTCATTAGGAACTTTCTCCCAATGAGAGAAAAGTTTGTTAAAATCGCTCTTGTTACAGTTGGACTTGTTCGGCTGTTGTGATGTGTTTGGGAAAAGAATTTTGAGTTGCGGATCTCTCTCTCTCTCTCTCTCTCTCTCTCTCTCTCTCTCTCTCTCTCTCTCTCTCTCTCTCTCTCTCTCAACTTTGAATAGAACGCGACGCCCAAAAACAAGTCTGGTTCGACAAACGTTGAGACCAGAGGTTAAATAAGTAATGATAATGTTAATACATTTCTGAGGTAACAAGTGACGTCTCTTGACCTGAGTATGAAGAAAGCAGGGAGGATCATAAAAAGAAGCTGTGATACTCTCAGTTTACCATTGCTATTAGCAAGGAATGATTGAATTCGAGAACCTACAGAAGTCCTAAGCTTTCAAAGTAATGAATCAAATTGATATATAAAGGGGAAAAATAATTACGTGAGAAAAGGCGGTTTCGATAGTCATGTAGAGTTTTTTGTTTCTTTGTATGGCGAGTAACGTAATTGGATGCCGATTTTGAGTAACTTTTCCATCTAGTCTTTTTCTTCGTAACGAATAGAGTACGAAACGTTGAGTGTGTGTATATTTAAATTACTTAGTCTCTTGACTTTGAAGTAACTGAACTCGAGAATGTTGAGTTCTCTCGAACAGCATGTGTGGACGCTGTTATGAGAGAGAGAGAGAGAGAGAGAGAGAGAGAGAGAGAAGAGAGAGAGAGAGATTTTCTAAGCTCTTCCCCAATTTAAAATCAGAAATTGACCTTTCACTTGTCAGAAGAATTTTTTTGTTTTGTTTTGTTTCGGGAATTCTGTTAACAGTAGGTCGTTTCTATATCTAGACGAAACAACCTTGTTTCCTTTTGTTGTAGTAACAACAATTCATATATCTCAGTTAGTCAGTCAGTCCTTCGCGTTGAATCTTTACAAACAGTATTGACTGATCGGAGGGAGGGAGTGGCTGAAACAGAAATTCAAACTTTAAAGAGCGTTCTTTAAAAAAACTCCTGTTTAACTTTGGTCTTGAAATGATTATAGAGAAATTTTTATGGATACTTGAGATACTGTATAGTAGAAAAATGGAGCTCTTGTATGTAATTAGTCCTTGTCATGGCTAGTGAGCACAAAAAGATACAGGAAATGAATGAACGGAAAAGTTTGAAAATATGAATATCAAACAGATGAGAGGAGGAGGAGACCAGATGAGTGATTCAGTTGTCTTGCGGGCCACTGGGCTAAACCTAGTGACCGAATTCACGTAAGACGGCCGACCAGTGCAATGGGATTGCAATGGCATCCAATCCAGCATAGCTCTCTCTCAATAACCCCTCCTTTTACCCATTCTCTGGGCTGCCGACATCTCTGTGCTTCTTAGACTTATGGGAGCGGGGCATGCAGCTGCCGCCATCGTGTGAAAGTTGCCCTGAGGCGACCCCAGGCCAACCCAGAGAAGCATGGCCCAGGAGATTGGGTTATTGTGCTGTTAGGAGCCTTTTCGAGCTGACATATATTACCGCTCTACTCCACAGAGACCGCCATTTGCCTCGTGCCACGTGACACCAATTCTCGGACCCCAACTCCTAAAGGAGTGATCATTTGGGATACCCAGGGTAAGTCTAAAACGTACACGGGAGCTCGGCGGTGCATTTTTCTTCGATTATTTTCTATTTTCTTTACCTTTTATCAAGAAACCTTCCCAAAATCTCCCGTGGTCTCCCACGTGTCTCTCTCTCTCTCTCTCCCTCTGTCACTATGTGTCCCACCTTGGACCCGATACGACTTTTCTGCGCCAAGCCAACCACCGTTTGCATGTTTAGTTAATTTCTCGATTAGGAACAGTGATATTAAAGCGTCTTTTGACCGGCTGTGCCGTCCTGTGCCAGCCCGAGTAGTTAGAGCAATCTTGAAGCATTCGGGCATGATATTGCAGTGAATTAGGATAGCTCGACGGTATTTAGTTAGGACTTTATTGCATGCTATTCCTATAGTTAATTCGACGCCTCTCTCTTTCAGAGAGATCCTTTATCGTGTGTGACGTAGGTCAAATCTCAGCTCGTCCTTTCGTTCGTCGCCTGGACCTCCACGTGCGACGGGACAGGGAATTTCACCTTATACAGCACCGTTAAATGATTCCATTTTCTTATCAATTATTACCCACGTGTGCCCGTGGTTATAATTAATTTGTGAGCTTTTGGTATTATTCGTTAGTAAACTTGTTAATTGCTCAATGAGTATATTTCACCTTGAAGTAACTTGATGTAAAATTGCCTAGTAGTCCTATATTCCCATTTTCTGTTTTCTTTTATAGAAGTTTTTTTTTTTTTGTCTTACTGTCAGTCATTTTATAGCATTCCGTTGCACGGCCACTGCTGGCCCAGTAACAGTTGGGTTAATGGAGATATATTAACAAACCATATGAAAGTAGGAATTGGCAATAAAACATAATGGACGGCATTTACAGGACTTGTAAAAGTATTATTATTACTATTATTATTATTATTATTATTATTATTATTATTATTATTATTATTATTATTATTATTATTAAAACAGTTTAACCAGACCACTGAGCTGACTATCAATTCTTATAGGGCTGGCCCGAAGGATTGGGATAAACTGCCTGGTCATGTCGATATTTACTCTTTTTGGGTATTTTGTATGGTATTGAAGTTTTATACCACCCTGATTTTGATTATTTGGATTATCCAGAGAATTGTCCAATGCTATGCCAGAAGATTTGCTCTGTACTGGAGTAGCGGTCATCAACCGTGCCGAGACGGAACCATCAAAGGGTCCAGAGGTACTCGAATCTTTACTTTTACTTGTCATAAAGATTGGAGGAAAAAAAATTAAACCTGAAACCCTTAAAAAGATATCATCTGCCTTTCATGGAGTTTATTCTTCCACCTATGGCACAAGTGAGAACCGACTCCCAAATGTCCGCCCCCTACCCTAACCCACAGGGGATGGCACTACATGATTAGAATGGCCCAAGTGTGAGCCAAACCCACTTGCTAGGACCGAGAGTATTACAAGAATACAATCATCCCCACCCTAATCATATCATGGGCAAACCGGATAGAATGCCGAGAGTCCTATTCCCAGAACCAGACCCCCCTGGAATCCGTGGTCCAGCCCTAAATAATAGTTCCGCCTTTGAGCTATCAATCTGATACCTCTCAGGTCCGAACATTATCGGGCATTTGATGGTCCTGCCACAGCTCCCACTATTTAGCTTCAGATATATACCCAGTCCCAGCTATGATATCCTTTCCTATTTAACAGGTCCAATAAATTTTATCAAAAATGAAAAATTCCACAAAAATTAATCCAACCAAATATATAATGATATATGGGGCTCTTGGACTCAAAGCCGGGAACAAATTCCTGGTGTTCAAGAGCCCCCTCACCTCGTCAAGGTGGTCCCACGTCGAGGGGGTGAAAATATTTGAATATATGTAGTTTCGTAAAGAAATTCAGAAAATTGACGAGATTTTTATATGGTTTCAGTGTTGCACCTTTTATAAACCGTACAGAAAGGAGACTGTGGACGATTATTGATTTTTTTTTCTCAGAAGGAAGTATATCCTAATATCATTAACATTACAGGATGCATGTGAGGAGAGAATTTAGAAGATGATGGTTCCCGACAGATTCTGGCATTCTGTGGTATGATTACTGTATATGCATGTCTGTTTTTTGAAGTCTAAAGGCCTTGGCGTTGCGCACCAGGTTCCTCAGAATAGAAGGTCCACGCCTAAAAAAGAAACAACAGGAGGAATAAAATGAAATACAGTAACCAGAAGAATGATGTGTTCCTCAGCAGGCTAAAAAATACAGTTTTGACATTATCCTGTATATACTGAGGAAACAAGGAAACTACATGTTTCCTTATTTGCCTTTCTTCATTCACCTGTGTAAACTTTGCTTTTAAATGCTCCGTTGCTTTTTTGGGTTTTAATGCTTTTCTCATGTTGGTAGGTTGTCGTTTTGAGTTTGCTTACAAAATAGGGTGTTTATTTGATCATCGAGAATTTGGAGGTTAATAACCAAACAGGCTTACCACGCAGCGCATGGTGGTGACTTTCTGGTGTCATCCCCAACTCTTGCTTCTGTAGAGCCGCTGACAGTGGCAACTGATTCGATGGACACCAGCAGCCTGGATTGACTTTAGTTAAACAGTATTCTTAATTGGTCGTTGTGTGTATGTAATGGAATTGCGTAGATTTTACATGGATGTAAGATAAGTTCAAAGTGAATGGAAACGCAGTGAGAGTATAGTATTAGGAAAGATTTCGAATTAAGGGAGAGAGATTTAGGACTAAGAGCATTAGAGTGCCTGGAAGGTTTATGTTACTGAATAGAGTAAGAAGAATAAAAAAAAAGAGAACTTCACTAATTCGGCCAGAAAGAATTGGATTTTCTGTTCTTTAAATAAGCGCCAAGAGAACATATGATCTTCACTGAGTTAAGCAGGCAAAATACTAACACATACAACTGTTAAAGCTATTCGCACGTAAAATGACAGCCTTAATTTCGATTAAGATCGGCTCGAAGACAACGAAATTCCGAGATTCAAGTGAGAGAGAGTGAGAGATTGTCATATTTACTTATAAATTTAATTTGTTTCATTTTTAAAAGACCTCAAGTGAACGTAGAGCTTCACATATATTTTGATTTCTCTTTATTCCACGTCCCTTTTCAACTAGAGTGGTTTCAGTCACCATCAAATATTTTTTTGTATTTTATTTTTTTTTTTTTTTTTGTATTTCTTATAACATAATCAGTCGGTCAACTACCTACAGTACTTAGGTCTTACCTTTTTTGCCTATGCCTGGCTAGACTTCCTCTAATGCGCATCGACCCTTCCCCTCCTAAATCCAGGTGTGCAGCTGGCATGGAATCACAGGACGTACTTCCATTTTATTGCTTGTTCTCTCCTAGGATATCTACTTTTGCCCTCATTAATCGGGCTTCTGCAGCTGTAATTTTCACTGTGCAACTCAGCACGTAGATTACAAGTGTTATTTTGATATATACCTAGGTCATAAAAGTAATTTTTTCTATAACGCACTTGTGTTGTTTAACAATTGTTTTTTATTTTATTCTCGTTGCGTTGTAAGACGACTTTCTGGTGAATTTATTCATAATTATTCATTTAACTGTTAAATATCTATTTACGAGTTTTACTAATGATATATAAACTCATTTGCATATTTATACAGTATGAAGATATCCCCTGTGCATCAATTAAGGCATTTATAAATAGTTATTCTATGCTGTATAAGTATTTCATATGTTATCTCAGAAACAGAATACACAACAGCCCCTATTCTCCGTTCGTACATGTCAACATAAAAGTCACTGATATATTCGTTTCCTAATTGGCCCCTTGTTTGCGTAAGAAGTAATCATCTTAATTGGATATCTCCCTGTTCGGGAAATGAAAAGTTCGTGAAGCGGGGATGAACCAGGAATCCTGCCGTGGTAAAACTTCTCAGATGAGTTGCTTGTTATTGCTCTATGGATTCCACTCACATATATTTACCGTGATTTAATCATTTTGAGTTCTCCATCATATATCTTGTAATTAGATGAGCTTGCTACAGTTGGAAGAATACTCACACACCCCACACAGATACATACATACATACATACATACATACATACATACATACATACATACATACATACATACATACATACATACACATATATGTGTGTATATACATGAATTTTTGTTACATACCCATTTTGATTTTATCATTTTGATTTCTCCATCATATATCTTTTAGGTAGATGAGCTTGCTACAGTTTGAAGAGTGCTCACACACACATACACACACCCACACACACACGTACATATAACATACATACATACTGTACATACATACATACACACACACACACACACACATATATATATATATATATATATATATATATATATATATATATATATATATATATATATATATATATATATAGCTATATATATGAATGTTTGTTATATACAAATTTGACCTCTTTAATATTCACAAATATTAAGTCACAAATATCGTTTAACATCCAGTTCACTTTACCTTGAGGATAGCCTACACCCAGGTGGAATTATAACTGATGAAAGCTTGGGCGTAAGTTATCTTAAGCTATAGTGAACTGGATCTTAAACGGTTTTTAGTATTTTGGGATGAGGTTACCGGTCTATACCCGACCCTATGGATGTTCAAGGAGCTTTAGTCTATGTGCAGACGGCGTCTGGTGTGTATTGTCGGCCATGCATCCAAGTAATGGGCAGGCTAATCGCTGAATAACTTCGCTGATGTGAAGACCACTAGTATAACTGGTAAGATGTGGCCTCTGTTAAATATTTTAACCTAATGTCCGGGGAAAGGGCGCCTCCACCACGGCTGAGCAAACCACCCCGGTCAGAGGTCCCTTCTCCCCAAAAGTGACTTACCCTTGCCAAAATCTACTCGCTTTTTTGTCAGGTACAGAGTATAATGATTAAATTTGGTTACTAAAATCTAAATCGTGTAAAAGGTTTAGATGAATCAAATCCCAAAAGTTCCTTTCATTTAAAATCCTTTGTCTCCCAAAATCTAATCACTTGTCGCCAGACATGAGGATCACCGATGGGAAAATTTTCATCGAAATCCACTAATAATTTTTTGCATAATCCACAGACAAGTAGACAAACAAACGAACCTAACCAAATACATTTAAAACCTCCTTGGTGTAAGTAATGAAGCGATATATCACTGTGATGCCTTAACTTGGCTTTCGGCTGTACGATGAGACTTAATGAATGCTTATTTAATCAACTTGCGTTGTCTTGAAAGAATATAATGGGAAGCTCTTGCCTTCTTTTCTTTGAGTGATTCCCGTTTTCCTACAAACATTCAGGTGTATGCCCTTCCTGTCTGACAGAGTTAAAAAAGATTCAGTCATATATAATTTTCTCATTTGAACGTCACCGTGACAAAATGCAATTGCGCCAATACATTTTCAATAGCTTATAAGAGGGTAGATTTGGGGTCAGAGGTTATTGGGCAAAATAGAATACCTTTATTATTGTCTGCGTTGTTATTATGAGGTGTAGAGGGAATATGCCTTTGCTTCGTGGTGATGTAAGACTAGAGGTGGTCGGTGGTCCAAAAATACTATCATCTACTTGAGCCCGTCAGTATCGTCTCTAATGCGATAATGGAGAATGTTCAACATCCAGGAACCGTTGTTTTGTTTTGGTTTTCCTGTATTTAAATAGTTTGCCATTTCGAAGTTTGAGGTTAGTTTTCTCTTTGATCATCTGATTATTTTGTTCATCATTGACTTTTACAACTGAAAACTCCAAGTATCCAGCTTACGTTAATATTGTCATGTGAAATTATTCTAAAGTTCACTTAAAACAATGTATAGTTTACGTGGATGGGGAATGTGGTACATTAAAGAGAAATTCCAGTTTGTATATTGGAAACAGAAATCTAGTATTTACTTACGGTTTTGGAAAAGAAAAGAAAGTTTTCACCTTGCGACAGAAATCTCTGGAATTTGAAGCTCTGAGGTTTCGTCACCACTAACTTTTGTCATTCGAGAGACCATTTTTCCTGTTTTGGGAACTAACTTTGTCTGTATGAGGATTTCAGACTCCTATGTATTTGAAATGCCAGTCGTGTACATTCCCATTTTGATTTGTTAGTTGTATTCTTTTGTTATGAATGAAAACAAAAAAAATCTTGATCGACTACAGTAACATTGTGTATAGCTGGTTGCCCCTAAATAATTTGTCGTTACTTTTGAATATGATGTGATTGTCCTTATTACAGTAGAGAATGATGAAGTTCCGTCGAAAGTATAATAAATTTAAGTGGCATGTCTGCTCAGCTTCATCGCGCGCGCGCGCACACACACACACACACACACACACACACACACACACACACACACACACACACACACACACGGATGAGACACTATATAGGTTTCTGTCATAGAAACAAGTAACACGTTTGCTATACCGCTGGTCGTCCAAACAGCAGAGTTGAAAACGCTGGCTGGTCTGTACATGGATGGCTGACACCGAAAGGGATATAATGTAGAAGTTTTTTCGTTTTAGTATTTTTCACATTTTGATATAATTGGAAGTGTTTATAACTTAGTGATGTCTGTTTTATGGTATGGGACACTATATCAATTTTGATTTTTTGTTGGCTCTCTTCTTTTAAAATATAGCTAAATAAGGATGTGGAATGTTAGAAAAAAGTAGACATCCTATAGAATAACAGTAGCATTGGCATTTTTCTAGAACAGTTATGTGAAAAGTTTGACAGTAAAGGTAACAACCATGTATTAATATCAATAGAGAGGCTATCTGAAGGGTGTCGAGGATTTGTTGTATATACAAAAGGCAAGTTGATGAGAGCAATTACAGGGTTTTATGAGGGAAATAAAGCTTTTATTCTAATATGCAGATTGGAGAGTGACTAGCATGGTGTAAAACACTAGTCTGAGGCAATGCTGTTGGATTTCTTAATGGATAGAATTATGGGAACTCAGAGAAAGGAAAAGAGACATAGGTACAAAGCTGTGTGTTAAAGAAATGTCGTCCATGGAGCGTAGAATTTTGTTTGCAGATGACATATATTTGAATGAGGATACTGGAGAAGCCAGTGAAAGAATTTTAAGGTTTGCAAGAGGAGAAATTTTTTGGATATGAACAAGAGCAATGTTATAAGGGTAAATGGAAGTCAGAAAGATGGTTCAACGAATGTTAATATGATTGTGAAAGAATGGAAGAGGTTACTTCCCTTATGTATTTGGGAAGAAATGTATCTGTTAGTGGCAGGATGACGAAAGAAAGGAATCATTGTGTATGTGTGAAGCTATGGAGGTAGCAGGATGTTTCCAGAAGACTGGAAAGACACTTGGAGTGTCTGTGGAAGTAAAGATGGGGATGCATGAAGGGATTGTTGAGCTAACTCTTTTTTATGGATTTGATGTTGAGAAGAATTGTTTACAAAGAATTTGTAGTTCAAGAAGAACATACTGGGATAAATATGGAGTTACAAAGATGTAGTGAAATATTTAGTGGGGATGAAAGGTTGCATCAGTGCTCTAAGATTATTTGGTCACTTGAAAAAGCAAGCAGGACAGTAGATTGATGAACCGTTTATAATTTGGAGTTGTTAGCAGCCACAAGCAGAGTAAGATCTAGAAAGTGCTAGACGGATGGTTAGCAAAAGATATTGGAAAGGACAGTGACACCAAAGAAACATGAGTTTACATTGAAGATGAAGGTGAATGGTACGGTGTGGTGTGAGTTGGTGTTTGATGTATGCTGATGAACTTTATGTTTATCGGAATGATATGGCTACTTCAATTCCGAATTAGGAAGTAAAGTATAAATGTAGCAATGCCCCTTGTGTTAATATTTTTTTTTTTTTACGGAGCACCCCTTGGTGAAGCAAAAAGCTTATGTTGAGTTCATATTTTTCTCCGTATACCTTTTCCTTTTTGGAGGTTTCTCAGCAAAATGTAGTAAACGTAATCTAAATGTTGCAGCACTCAGTAAAGGTGCCTATTTTTTTTTTAATGTCATGGTGGGTGGTGGTATCGCCGCCACTTTCGTAAATGGTGATGGCTGATTTCACCTTGTACAAGGTGAACAGTGGGTTGGCATGTTCTTCTGCTTAAAAAAAAATATATATATGTATATACTGTACATATACATATGTATATATATACATATATTAATTATAATATTCATGTGAAAATAATGTATATACAGATACACAAAGATTTTATCCATGCAAATGATTTGTGATGTTTGTGAAAGCAAAATCTGGGGTGTAATGGAAGGACTGTGGAGCAAGCTCTCCTGTATGGAAATTGTTGCTCGGAAAAAGGCTAAATTCCTTAGTTGGATTATTTGGAATGGAATGGAATATAGAGTTTAGGCCAAATGCCAAACGGTGGGACCTATGAGGTCATTCAGTGCTGGAAAGGAAGTTGAGAGTATGTAGGTTTGAAAGGTGTAACAGGAGGAAAACCTCGCAGTTGCACTCTGAAATATTTGTTAGGAGAAGGTGGATAGCAAGATGGAAGAAAGATAATATGAATGGAGGTACAGTAAAAGGATTAAAAGAGGTTTCAGCTAGGGGCCGAAGGGTCGCTGCAAGTAACCTTTAGTAATGCCTATAGTGCACCCCGTGAGGTGCACTGTCGGCGCTACCCCCCTACGGAGAGTTGAATTATTTGCTTTTTATGCGGAATATGATGAGGTGAGGAATAAAAAATAATGGTTCAGGATTGTAGTATAAGATTAGCGTGGGTGACAAGTGGATCAGAGTGTTTTGAGGTGGTTCGGATGAAAAGGCATTATATTCAAGAACTGTGAATGGTACTGTGTGAGAAGGGTATTCGAATTGTTGTAGATGAGATTGCGGTTTGCAAATAAAGCTGCTGATCCTGTGGAAATTTTTGGCTTGAGAGATCATCTCTGATTCTTTAGTTTTGAGGATGGACTGCTATTGACTGTTATGTTGCTTTTATGTAGAACCTCTTATAATTGGACTAAATTACATGCACATATATATGTATGCATATATAATGTTCCAGAATTCAGCAACCCCACTGCCACCCTGAGAAGCTACAATGACCTTCGAAATGTACAAAAAATATGCTGGTTATATGGTAGGAAGAATCTTTGATGATACATACGTGAAATAACCGATAAAAGAAAAAATGTTTACCTCAGTCGGGATAGGGATAAGCTGTATTTTCGTGCGAGGATTTACTAAATCCTTTAAGTAGTGTATTCAGCGCTGGGAGTTTGTTGGAATCGCATGCGCAAAAATATATTGAAGAAAAAACTAATATTTTGTTGTTATTTCGATGTTCCGACGCACATATGTTCATAAGTTTGCATCCCGCATGTTGTCGTAAGATTCCCTTTAACTTTTGATGTAGTTCTTTTTGAAATCTTTTCATGAGATATCGTCAACAAAAAGTCGGAACACCATTTTAAAGAAAGCTAATTCAGTTTTTATGGAGTTTTACTGCCGTATGCCCACACACACACACACACACACATATGTATATATATATATATATATATATATATATATATATATATATATATATATATATATATATATATATCTATAATATATATATATATATATATATATATATATATATATATACATATATATATATTGTGTATATATTTTTATATATTATATATATACATACACATTCAGGCAGAGTAGCACGACAACAAGCAGGAGTCCAAAGAAGACAGTCAACAAACAGTTGCATATTTATTAAGAAACGTTTCGTGCTACTTAAACACATCATCAGTCTGTAAATTGAAAATACACATTAATTCTCTAATTTAAAATAAGCTAAATTAAAAACGGCAGTTACATTTCTTTAAAATTACAAAATATATAAAAAGTAAAGAAAGGAGATTTTTTAAAGGCTAAGTGTTCCTGGGCATCAATGAGAAGGGGAAAGACTTCGTCTTTTCCTCTCTTGTGTTCAGGTAGCCTCACGCACGCCCAGAGTACACTTAGTATGTGATTACAGAGAATGTAACTTTGCTGTTTTTAATTTAGCTTTTATCTTGAATTGAGCTTAATAAAATTTTACAGACCAGTGCAGTGTTTAATAACAAAGACTCAATAAATATGGTTTTGTTGACTGTCGTCTTCTTTGGACTTGTTTGTTGTTGTTCCCAGCCTGATGGAAAAAAGTCTTCGTCTTTGCTCTGTTCCTCCTGAACTGCGACTGCGCTGCATTTAACGGCATCGATTTCCTTCAACCTTGAAACTCGCCAGACAATTCGGGATTAGTATAAGCAAGAAAAAGCAAAGTGTGACCTTGTTTTTTTATTATACTGTAGACCTGCAACTACCGAAATTTGTTAGCTTCAAGTTAACGGACCTTTATATCGCAACATTTTTACCGATGAGCCCTTGATAACTACTCTGTAAAGACATCTTGCATTCAAATGGTTGTAAATAATATTGACTTCAAAAGGTTTGTAGCTATTATCTTTTATAATGTGATTGTTTTTAGTGGTTTGCTATAGGTATTAATAATTTTATCTCTGAGTTCACTTACGCCACCAGAACCTGAAACTCTAGGTGTTTTTGTATTTCAATGATTTTTAACTATTTGACCATGGATTTCAAGAAAGTCAGAGTTTAAATCTTTTTGGCTTGGACTTCTTTAGCAGCCTTCATAGTCAATTTAGGAACATTATTGTGAGGTGTCGTTCCAAAGAATCAGGAACTGTACTAATCTAAATGCACCTTAGATCTTTCTTAACTTATAAGAACTTAAAAAAATTAGTCTTTTCCTAGAAGGAAGATTTGGAAAATGAATAAAAGTGGAAAATATCTTGTCTATATAAAGTTAATACAATACTTTCTGATAATGCAAAATTTCTTAATTGATTGGAGAACCCTAGCTTAGAAATCTACAGAAGGGAAGATAAGATTAATAGATTCATTAGAAAGTTTAAAAGAAAGATAACATCTAAAATGAAGAAACCTTCAAAAACTGTTTGTTACAGGGTCATTTTGGCATTTTGTATGGGCTCCTAAGATCCATAAGGTTGGCATACCTATCAGACCAATTATGTCTTCGTATAATAGCCCTTCCTATAATATCTCAAGTACTTAGTTCACTTATTAAACGTTTTCTCGTATCCCAGTTTGCGCTAAAATGGCTTTGACTTCCAACAACAAACAGCACATCAGGATGTGGTGATTTATATGGCCAGTTTAGATGTTGAGTCGTTATTCACAATGTGCCAGTCTCCGAAACAATTGAGATTATTCTAGACAAAGTTTTTTATGAGAGTGATGTTATCTTTCACGGTTTTAATAGACAACTTTTAAGTCTTCTCTTGGAAGTGTATCTTGCAGTGGTCTGCAAACCAAGATTCTGCTTTTATTTTTAAATAAACAACTCTACTTGCAGGTCGAGGGAGTTGCTATGGGGTCTCATTGGGCCCTTTGTTCACAAATTTTTTATGGCACATTTAGAAGAAGAGTTTTTAAACAACTGTTCTGAATCCTTCAAACCCTTTACTATAGGAGATATGTGGATGATACTTTTGCCATTTTAAACATTTGTGGCAATGTCAATCTTTTCTAGATTACGTTAACTCTAGACATCCCAACATTAGATTTACTATTGAGCAGGAGACAGAATACACTGGTCTTTTTTAGACGTAAAAATCACCTGCTTTGACCATAATTTTGGTACATCAGTTTTTAGAAAAAATACTATAAAGCCTTGAGGTAATTTTATAGTTCATGTTTCTTTTTTTCATTTAAAATTAATGCCATAACGACTCTAGTTTTTAGAGCTCTTCGTTATACATCTAGCTGGGCAAATTTCAATCCAGAAATTGAATTTTTTACTGGAATATTTTACCAAAAATTCATATCAAAAAGATTTTTATAACATAGTTAACAAGATTTTAGCACGTAACTTTTCTGATTCCATTATGAAATTTAACGTTCGAAATTGACTATGTACGCCACGATACCATATACTCACTCTAACTTTTAAGATCAAAAAAATTTAAACAAATCATCGAAAAAGAGTTTAGTTTTCTAAACTAAATCTAATACCTATGAATCCACTAAAGATTGGCGGCTTTTTTAGTTATAAGGACAAGCTACAGACCTTTATGAGGTCCAATATTATTTACAAATTTGAATGCCCAAGATGTCTTGGTAGTTATGTTGGGTTATCAAAGAGAATGTTGCAAGTCCGTTATTACAGCCATTCAGGTTTGAGCTACAGAACTGGCTCACGAATTACTAATCCCGAATTTTCTAGTATTAGAAATCATGCCGTTAAATGCAAGATTAATATTGATAAAAAACATTTTTCCATAATTGTAACTACCAAACAATCTGCTTACTTAACGACCCTTGAGTCTTTGTTTATTAAACGTCATGCAACTCTTCTAAACTCCAACGCGTCTTCTTCTCCTTTGCACTTGGCCTAAGTGTTCTCTGGGCATGCGTGAGCTTGTGGTCTCACTTTGCCTTTCCCAATCTTGTGATCAGGTAGCCTTAAAAAATTCTTTGCTCTCTATTTACTTTTATATATTTTGTAATTTTAAAGAATGTAACAGCTGGTTTTAATTTAGCTTTTATTTTGAATTAGAGAATTATTATGTATTTTTTTAATTTTACAGACCGATAATGTGTTTAATGCAACACGAAACGTTTCTTACAATACTGTAAATATGCAACTGTTCTGTCGACTGTCATCTTCTTTGGACTCCTGCTTGTTGACACACACACACACACACACACACACACACACACACACACACACATATATATATATATATATATATATATATATGTATATTGTGAATTTTCATCACATCATCGTGATTTATTTACGAGCATTAAGCTACAAATGTAGTTTAATATCTAATTCGCTCTACCTCGGAAATATAAGTATATATATGTATACCGAAGGGGAATTATAATTGATAAGCTTGAACCGCTGAACACGAGAACGAACATATTCATTTCTGAACTATAATCCTCTTGAAAAAGCTAATAGTAATTTCCACAACAAGCTAAATTATGTTAAGAGGAAAAGAGTTAATTAAGAAATTTTGTGTTGTTTGTGCATCTTTGCCTTATCTATATGGCGCAATCAAAACCCTAAAGCCCGACAATCCAGTTTTGTCTCTTAGTGCTAATGGTTCACCTGCATATAAACTGTCAAAATGGCTTGTTAATGAATTTTCACTCTTAATAAAAAGTATTTCTCACGTGCCTGTAAAAA
Source organism: Macrobrachium rosenbergii (assembly GCF_040412425.1). Classification (NCBI taxonomy): domain Eukaryota; kingdom Metazoa; phylum Arthropoda; class Malacostraca; order Decapoda; family Palaemonidae; genus Macrobrachium; species Macrobrachium rosenbergii. Next base: position 55,382,634 of record NC_089796.1, read on the forward strand.
ATAATGTTGGTTTCGTCAATCTTGTTATGAAATCTCAGTATCAATTTTGACTTTAAAATTATGAGTTCTGATGTAATATTACCGTTTTACTAAAGTATCTGTTGGCGATTTGCTTGATTTTTCAGCCGATGAGCTGCATAATTATGCCTTTTCTCTGCTAGCTAGTAGTTATAGGATGAATCAAATTATGTATAAAAGGTTGCAAATTTACTTTTATGAAAAATGTTATGAACAAGGATTTGGAATGGCAATGTGGAATCCCTTATCGCCATTTTTAAGTAATATCTACATGGACTTGTTTTTAGAATTTTTTTTACCAATATTTTACCGAAAAGTGATATGGTCTGGGTAGGTTGATTACATTTTTGTGTATGGCAATCTAAGTGAAAGTGAAATTGATTGGCTTCTATAAAATTTGCTGCTGAGGAAGAGAGAGGGCCAGTTTTACCTTTGTAAGGTGGAAGTGTACATGGACATTGTTACAGTTTACATTATTTTTTCACATGAGAAACACTGATGTATCATCTTACATTCATTTTTTATACTAACCACCATTTGAAAGTAAAGATTTGTTATTTTCTTTTCTTGTGTGTGTTTGAGAGCATTACGAGTTTGTATCTCTGAATTTTTGGACGATGAATTTTCGGAGATACATGACACTGCTACTTCTTTGAAATATCCCAAAATTTTATTTGACGTAGGTTTTAAAAAAGGGTCATGTTTGGTATAAAAACCTTGTACCGGTAATTGTCAGTTGACGGAGACTTTCATCATCAAAATAATTTTTTCGTTAATTATTTAATACCAGTTCAATGTGCATGAATTAATGAAGTGAAACCCATATTCTTTTTGATGTCAGTTGATGTTGCATAAAATTATACTTGTGAGTGTGAGTTTTACTATCCAAGGCAGGCTAACAAAATCTGTTACTGGTATTTTTTTTACTCTCTCTCTCTCTCTCTCTCTCTCTCTCTCTCTCTCTCTCTCTCTCTCTCTCTCTCTCTCTCTCTCTCTCTTTATAAATTCAAGCAGATGCATTTCTCTGTATTTTGTACACGTGTTTCTTTAGAGATTATATGGCATGACATGCAGTGAACAGTCAATTACTGGTTTCTTTAAACTCAGAAAATATTAATTGCCTGAGTATTAGCTTTCTAACGTTCATCTTTTATTTCAGGTATGTGTTAATTGTTGCTGAACGTTACTCACTTACAAGAACACAGGTAAGTGCAAATTAAGCTTTTACTTTTTCGTTCAGCTTCACTATTCTGTGTCCTATACTCCCAACTCTTATTCCAAAACATATCAAGATGTTACCCAAGAAGAATTTCATTATTCTGTTATTCTTTTTATTTTTCATTTATTATTCTCGAAGTATCATATGAAGAGGCAGATCTAATGGTAGCGAAATAGAAACATAGTGTATGAATGGCTGATGATACTGGTCGATTCCTTCAGTTTGTGTCTTCCACGCACTTTCTGCTTGAGTGCGAATTCGTCAGTTCGTCCTATGTTGTGATGGTGTGTCAGGGTTTAGATGTCTTCTATTTCAACTCGACCTGGAGATTTATTTTATCAGAATTTTACACCAGTTTCCATCAAGATACTCATTGTGTTTTTGAATGTCCATATATAAGGGTATTAATTGATGTTTGAAAGTGAGTGTTGGTAGATTGTACATTCCTCTTGCGTGTTGTTTCTTCATACAGAACTGTGGATGAAATTGCCTTGCCAAATTTTTAGTCAATTTGGAACACTTATTAAGATAGGTTTCCATTCTGTTGTTGAAAAATTATCAAGTAACATATTATGCATAGCGGATTATTTTTTATATGATGAAATAAACTTCACTATGTGGAGTTGGTGAACTTTATTTGAAAGAAACTGTTATTTTTTTATGTTCAAAACCTAAGAATTGTGGAATTACATAGTTCGAATATCTTGGAGGTAAAAATCTCATGAAACGTCCTGAGATAAGAACGTTCGGAAATTTATTTAGTGGAAGAGCGATAAGCGGAAACGTGATACTCTGAATCCCAATAATGATCCCCGATACTTTCAGGATCGTACGGACCCGTTAGGATTCTCTCTCTCTCTCTCTCTCTCTCTCTCTCTCTCTCTCTCTCTCTCTCTCTCTCTCATATTGATGTTTTCAGATGACTGAGAGGCGGTGCCCTATATTAAACACAGGTTTGCCAGATAATATAATGGTTATTCAACTTTTTCCTCAAGATAAAATTTAGCTATTTCATATTTTCTTTTAATATTGCTTTGCTCTTTCGTATCCTCTTTAGATAGACGCCTGTTTATAAGCAGTCATATAAACATATTTTTTTTTTTATTAAGTGTCAGTTCTTATATGTTATCTCCTCTGTTTTTATTACGACACTCAGAGAGAGAGAGAGAGAGAGAGAGAGAGAGAGAGAGAGAGAGACTCTGTAAAGCGGCGCATTGTACACCTGGTATGTTGGCTGCGAGTCCGGAGTTTCAGGGGTTTAATCATTTTTCCTGAAGAATTTGCTATGCAGATGGTATTTATCGGGAAGGGTTTGAATTATTCGAGGATTTCCAGGTACTGAATGATACTTGGGATTATTAGCTGAGAGATAGTGCTGTTTACGGTCACCAATATCCCGTCTAAATAGATGCTCGGGTTTTGGTTGAATGTAGAGTTAATGCAAGCAGTGGGAATCTTTTATAGCCAAATTGAAATAAAGAATTCATTGAATGAATTGTCTGAATTAACCACTCTTAATATTTATGTCTCGTTTGTTGGTTTTTCAATATTATTCTGTCCTATTCTTACAATTGTTGTTTAATTCCTCGTCTTGGTTTTACTCCATTCTAAAGTCTAAATTCCACCTTGAAATCTAAAAGGTGGCACCTGAAGCTCTTTGCATACGTGTTGGGCCTATGTATCGTTAACAGCTGGCTCCTCTACAAGGGAGAATGTGTTGCTATGGATTAAGTCGCAGGCCCCTGAAAAACTTTAGGCAGGGCGTGACAAAGTTTGCCCAATGCTCCAAAGCAGTTGTTGGGAGAAATATCAGGAATTCCATGCTTGTTTACACGCTCATGGCAGTGCCTGAACCTCCACGTGATCAACGATCGGTCATGCTTGAGTTATAAATTTGACACCTGATCACTTCATTACACAGCACCTGGATGCCATGGACGCTGGAGGGTTGTCCTACCCCCACCCCCATCCCCGCACCCAACAGTTTTGTGGTTTAGTTGACCTAGACCAACAGTTCCAAACTGTTTGTCTCTTTTCTTTTATATTCTGGCGTTTTTTGGTATTGCCGTATTTGGTTTGTCCTTTCAGAAGTTTAAAATCTTTTACAAGATATGATTTCTTGTAATAATATATAGGCAATAAAATTTTCATGCTGTCATGTGAAAGGGTGCTCGTTGCTTTTATGCTTTCTTTCGTGGTTCACATGGTAGCTGAAGAAATATTGACATTTCAGTGAAGCATCCGAAAATTTAGACTATTTAACATTGTAAATGTTCGTCCAACATAAAAATGTTCACTCTAAATGGTCAGTTGACCTTGTAGGGTGTATATTGAAAGAAATGTAATCAAATGATTGCTTATTACAGTATGAAACATTCACATTACTGAATCTGTGAAATATTTTTACCTTGTTGAAGGCCTTCAAAGACTCCAATAAAAATGTCTTTGTCTCTTTTTCTAGAAATCTAAAATAATCAAATAGATATATGAATGGAAGTAAAATCATTATTGAAAGAGTAAAAAAGTTTATTGCCATTGAAGGAGTAAAGAAGTGTATTCACTGCCTTTTCATGCCTTATGCGTTAAAGTCTCATGGAAGCACGAGAAAGAATGAAGGAAGGCGGGAAACTATTGGGCCATAACCTCAAAGGTAGGCCTATCTCATGGGTCAGATTTGCCAGTCACCATATGCTGATTGCATTCAAAGGTGCTTATACATTGCTGTTGTGACTTCACTGTCCTTACACTGTCTTGAGGCGGCTGATTTTTAACCTCTGTTTTTATCATCAGCTTAAAGAGACCTTTTATTTGGTATATTAAAAATGTTCACATTTTCACCCCATTAGCTTTTACTCCATCCCCAAGGGGAGGGGTGAAATAACTTTTTTATTCCTAATGTAGTTCGTGATATCTTTCATTTAGTATATAGCATTCCTGCTATTAGAAATAGTACCATTTTGAATAGAAACTGTGGAATTTCGTTTCCCTTCAGGCGTGATGACGCCAAATGACATCACATGCCAACTGTTGAGATTCAGGTGATGTCCAATGACGTCAACTTTATAAACTTTTAGTAAAATTTCTCAGAATGGTGCTCATTTTATTCGTTTATTCATATTAACACTAATCTGTTATTATTCCGCCATCGTTTCATTTTCATTACAAGTGAATAAGATGTGTGCGACTATCTGATCTATACGTTACAACGACTTGCACGATTTTGACACATTTCATCACCTGAAGACTGAGCCGTATGAGTTCCCTCTTCATATTCCTAAAGAATGTACTTTTAGTTTTCGGCACATTTTTGCAAAAGATGGTTTGTTGACTTGGAATGTGTCTCTCAGTTTCCGCGACTGTTTTTCAAGGAACGGAATAATTGTACCTAAAACAATCTAAGACTCAGAAGATATTTAATACTTTTCACACCTGTTTTTAGTAATACAATGTGTGAAGCTGTAAAACGCTCTAAATATCTGTACCCTTTGTATATTCATGTCGTGGGTGTGACCTCCTATTTTTTAAAATATCTACCTATATTAAAATATTTATTTGAGATTTTAAAAATAAAATGAAGATCTTTATTCTTTCCTGATATGAAATTTGTATATGGCTTTCGTTTAAGGCAAGAGCACACTACAAGAAAGTCTTGGGATGTTCACTGGTATCACAGCCCATTTCCACGTCCTCCTCCCATCCCAAGGTTCTCTAGGACTAATGTTAGTGGAAACCAAGCACTTCGTAGAGAACAAAAAGAAAGAGAGAAAAGGTTGAAATTCACGGATGCATCCTAACCTAAACTTCCCTAACTTAAGCTAGAGGGTCACGTCCTAGTTGACTTAATGTTGGGGGTAGGGGAGGGGTGTTCCCCTAGATCTCGTGAACATCCATTGGTAATTTGTCATGTGTGCCCAAATGGCTAACTTTCAATAATATTGCCAGACGTGAAATCGATCGGGGTTTAAGATGATGCACTAAAATGGGTGAAGAGTTCTCTTTAAAGTAGAAATTTGAAAGTGTAACACGAAAAATTTAAATATGCCTCAAAAACTCTGCCGAGGGGGTTATGACAATGTAGGTTCGGAGGACCAAATCTGTTTATTATATGCATGCGTACACAATCGAATTACCGTGGGTGAAGAAATGGAAAAAATGAAGTAAAGGATAAGTTTTTGCATACGATACACAATTTTACCCGGTTGTAGACAACACTGGGAAGAATATGACCAAAGCTGGGGACACGAAAGGACAAAAGAGTTTGATGAACAGGAAAAGATTGAAATCACAGGAAGACAAAATAGAATTTTTATTGAAACAAAACGAAGTCTAGCAAAAGTTTATATTAAAACAATGAAAATTGATTATACAGAAGTGCGCATCGTAAAAACAGTAAGGAACTTGGGATTACTAATAGATGACCATCCAAATATTAAATGTCTTGAAAAATGTAGTCCTTATTTAAATGCTTAGATAACGAAAAGTTTAGCCCTTACTTCAGTGCTTAGATATGGATAAGTTAAAATGTTTGTACTTTGCTATGAAATTACAAGACTAGATGACCGTAATCTTCAATAATGTCTTACCAAATTATTAACTAAAGTTGCAGGTTTAGTTGACGAAGACAGAGAACTTATTTGGCTTCATTGGCTAAGTAGTAAATCATAAATGGAATATTAAATGCTTGCGTTGACGTACATTTGCCGATAAAGAATGAAAGTAGCAAAGTAATTGAAAACCCTACAGAAAAACACTCCCGAAAGTAATAACTACATGTAAGAGCATGGACAAAAATAGATCAGAGGAACCAAGACGTAGGAAGGATATTGGAAAAAGACCCTCTGAATACTCACTACCCGGACTTTCCGGTAAGTTGCCCCAATAAATAAAAATATGCAGAAATTTAGAGACACTTAAGAAGAAAATAGAAACATTGAAGACTCAGAAGAACTAGTTATTTAAGAAAACTGAGCTGCAACTGTCCGACAAAAAATGGCCACGCCGAATGGAGGCCGAAAGGAGGGCCGCCAAAAATAAACAAGGATGAGGATGATGATTATGATGCTTGCACGACTATATCGTAACCATGAAAGAGAGAGGGTGGTTGTGGTTGTGATTAGACTAATTTTTCAGAAGACCGGAGTATTTAATTTTTCTTAATAACTGTGGTCAAAGCCCCATCTCGCAGTAGAAGCTCAAACAACATATTCTCTTCTTTGATACTCATGAACCTTTTAGGACGCAAACAGACACACTAACGAACCCTTGCTTGTATTGAAGGCATGTTTATACAAACACACACACACATATATATATACACACATTTATTTTTATATATATATATATATATATATATATATATATATATATATATATATATATATATATATATACTGTGTATATATATATATATATATATATATATATATATATATATATATATATATATATATATATATATATATATATATATATATATATATATATATATATATATATATATATCTACGTATTTGCCTTCGATACTTACTGGATTCTGGGCGGCAACGGATGATCACAGGAGTTCTTTTACATTATCAAGAAATCTACTGTATTTTACTAAAACTTCTGACTAGATAGACTGATTAAGGCAATTCCGTAGATGAATAAACCAAGGAAATACTTTTGGCTTAGGCCTTCTTCATGTAAGGGAAGATTACGTAAACTCAAGGCTTCTCTTAATTAATTTTATTTTTACATAATAACCACAGAACAGAAGAATGAAGAATTATGGGGCTGGTACTAACAGGGTCCTGCTTAATGAATGAATTCTACCCAGGATAAATATTCTACACCGATGATGTCTTCATAACAGGGACATCGCAGAGGGGTAGATTAAGGGTTGGCATAAGGCCACTGCACATGGGGATAGAGCCGAGAGTGGTTCACAGCCAAGGCCGATCTTCGGCAAGATGTCGATGTTCTCGTCCAATAGGCGCAGCCACTGGAGGGAGGGAAATAAAGGATGCCACTACAAAGAGCATTCGTCCGAACCTAGAGGTCAAACACGTGAGGGAGTACAAGGGACAGGCAGAAACAAGGACATCTGTCCTTGTTGGAGTTCTGAGCGCTTCTCTCTCTGACTGCTGTTTCATGTTCCATTTATAAACTCGGGGGAATTACGCCTGGGCATCATCGTAGATGGCGTAGAAGTCAAACTCCTCCTCGTATTCTATAGCATTGTGCACGTGGGGCATTCCTGAGTGGCAGGGCGACCAGACTCCTTTTTAGGCTCCTCCCTTCCGGTCGTCTGACGCCGGTGAGGAATTTGCATCCGCGGAGGTCACACCTAGAAATCAGAATCTTAGACAGTCATTTTGAGCAGAGAGAGGGATTACCCATATTAGGGAAAGGAGAGAATTGGTGAAGGGGCGAATGAAACCCACGGTTCTTTTATTAAAAAAATAATTAAAATTAATTTTATTCTCTATCGGTTACGTTATTATGGTAAAACGGATGAGATTGTTGCAATTATATATATATATATATATATATATATATATATATATATATATATATACACACTATATGTATGTGTGTATATATATTATTTTGTCTATTTAAAGTTTCACCATAATAATAGAAAAACTGAAATAACGAATCTTATCAGGTGTCGTACTGCATGAAAGAGGAGCTTTGTTGTCTATCAAAGCGGGTGTTTCTCTGTCAAGGTCTTTTAATGATGCTTCTCAAGACACAGATGAATTTTTTTCTCGTTTTGCAAGATCATTACAGCTTTAACAACGGGTATAATATTTTTATTCTTTAAACAAGCTTCTTAATGTTAGATCTCTTACTGTCTCCCCTTGATGTATATAACCATAGTTCTTGTGGCGCCCATTTACATAACTCATTACATGAATCTCTCCAATTTACAGTTAAAAGTGACATATTAATGTTGAGTGGGCTATTTACCTGTGGTTAGGTAGTCTGTAGTTGACAGTTCATTCTTGTAAGTAGTATCCTTAGTTACACCGAATGAAGGGTCTAATGATGATACTCGATTTATTTCTTGGTCGGAGGAAGGGAACACACATTTATCTCATAGGACGCTGCTTCTTTCTTCACGACGCTCCTTTCCTTGTTTGTTTGAATAGAGGTTTTTAAAATATCCTATTGGTTGAGCTTGAAGATTCTAAAAGAATATTTCTGGAGTACTGTGAGTCTGGAAGAAATGTGCTGGCATGTGTAGAAAAGGAAGGATCTTTCATCCTTCATTTCTAACAATGAAATTTTTAATCTGAAGAGTTTTGTATTCGATTCACGAGTACATGTACAGTAAGTTAAGGTTGTGCTCTCTCTCTCTCTCTCTCTCTCTCTCTCTCTCTCTCTCTCTCTCTCTCTCTGACATTAAATGGTCATGGAATATCTAGTTGATTCTGGACTCGGGTTCAAGAGTGAATGAGTTGCGTTGGTTTCTTTTATGTATAATTGATTATTTTTTTCCCTAATAATTGTTTGAGAAATTGTCCGATTTCATTAGTTGTTTGATTTTCAGTGAATTAGTTAACGGTGTCAAACGTACTAACTGATCCACGAGGAGTGAGTGAATCGCTTCCAAACTGAATAGTGGGCCACTATTTCTAGCTTTTAAGAAGGCCTAAATACATAAAATTCCCAAGAGTTCTCTTCAGTAGATATATCCACTGTCATTTTTTGTATATGGTTTGTTTATTGAGTCCTCTCAGCTAAATTTGGTCTCACATATCTTTTGACATCACTGCCAAACTAAAACCACTAAACCCCACCCCTACACACACTCCTGCCTTAAAGTCTCTACCAAATTTGGTTTCTGTCCAAGTGATATTAGTTTCTTCCTTTCCATACTTTTTACTTCTGTAACTCTTCCTCATTGGAATACATCCCCATGTCTGGTGCGCTGTTCAAACCACTTTGGAGAGGATGCAGGATCACCTCTTCTGAAGATGAGAGAAAACAAATTCATGTAATGAACGAATAAATGTACTTCTGTATGAACTAAATTTAGACAAAGATATCAGTATATGCAATGAGTGGCTATTCTTTGTGTGGATTGAGGATAAATGTGGACAATTATATCTAAAGAATTAATGTTTAAAGGTTACTAATGAGCTGGAGAAGCAAGAAACAAGCCATTGCGCTTTCACACAATGTCCTATACACTCAGTATATACATAAATGATAGCGCCAAAGCCACTTCATCAACATATGACCATGGAAAGCAAGGCACTGACTACTGATGACTCAGGATGTAGACCTATATAAAACCCCATCCTCTCACCCTATCTTGTAGGTAGAACTAACCCTTAACCCCGATTCTCCCTGCCCCATCCCTTTATCTCAGGAGGACATTGACGTCGAGTTCCAGGGAAATCAATCAAGGCCTTGAGAGAATTGAACACGGGACCGAACGCATTGGGGACATGTTTGGTTTTGCTGTTTCTTCTACAATATTAATAAACTTTTCAAACTTGAAAAATTCTGGAAAATGTTTCTAAGCATTTATGCAGCATATAAGCCTCTATTAAATACTTTTTAGTAATTGAAAGAGTTTCATTTTAATCAAATACTTTCTGGTTTGTGAATTCCCCTTCCGCAAGTGTTGACGTCGTCCATCACTTCATCAGCCCTTGTTCTGTTTGTCATATGTGGCCATGTATGACATACAGTTATAATATATATATATATATATATATATATATATATATATATATATATATATATATATATATATATATATATATATATATAAATATATATATATATATATATTATTACATATTTAAGATCTGTGGTGAAGCTTACCTGCTCGTTCCTGGCTTGTCTCGGTGTACAGATCTTTAACCATAAATGAACAAATGGGAAAATGATAACTGGGGGAGCAGGAATTAGACCCAGGGACAAGTTAACATGTACAGTATATTTCCATTACAATTAAATTGATTATGGTGATACAAGCATGAGGGATTTAAATTAAGCACTATGATACAAGCATAGGCATGAAATTAACGAAGCAAAGCTCTTCTGGAGCGATGAGATAATGGGACGTGTGCCTGGAACAGTAGTTGACACAATTTCACGCAACTCTCTGCAAAAAAGAGAAGGTCCGCGATTAATTCTAATGCTGACATGCTGACATTTTTCGTTCTGCTGCCATTTTGATGATGGGTTCTTCTTCCTCTAAAATGAACCACACAGCCAGTGCACCTAGCTTTTGTTAATTAAGACCTGGGAGATCTCTGAGTAGCCAACACTACACTTCATTTCTTCCTTTTATCTATGAACTTTTTACTGCTGGGCAGAATCGTTTCAGGTAAACTCTTGGCAACCAAGACAGGTCGAGCAACCCAACACAACCCAGCTGAGGTTGCTCTTTTCCTATCAACCTCTGACAGGCTCAAGTACCGCCCATCTCTTGTCCTGACTTGGACAACAAAGCAACATATGATGGGGCTTATCTTCAAAAGGCAAGAGCTGTATGAAGATGTTTAACCCACCTGGTATAGATAACTTGGAAGTCTGCAGCATCCATTAGTAATTCTGGAATTAATATACCTCAGGTAAGAGTTTATTCTGTCACGTGTTCAGCCTACCTCTTTGTTCTTTGCTTCCTCTCACATGTCTCTTCCTAAGTCAATCTACCTCAAGCTTTGTGATCTTGTCTCAGTTTCCTTTCTTTGAACAAGTAATCCTTTCTATCACCCCTTCTTCATACTGGCTGTTGCTCACTTAACATAAATTTCCTAAATAACTGAATTTTGCAAATTGTTTTATTTTACTTTCAACTGCCATATTGCTTGAGTTGGAGTAGCTCCAGCTCAAGCAATATGGCAATGCCTAGTTCAACTGAACTAGCAGCCTAGTCAGTTGAAGGCTGGGGATGAATTGGATAGTTGAGATAACTTAAGGTAGCTCCAGCTCAGGCAATATGGTGGCTGGGAAAAGGTAAAACAATATGGAGAAGGGGGTGATGGAAAGGATTACTTGTTCAAAAGAGAGGAAATCAAGAGACAAGATCACAAAGCTTGGAGGGAGATTGACTTAGGAAGAGACATGAGAGGGAAGCAAAGAACAAAGAGGGTAGGCTGAACACATGACAGAATAAACTCTTACCTGGTATATTAATTCCAGAATTACTAGAATGGATGCTGCAGAATTCCAAGTTGTCTATACCAGCAGGTTAAATATCTCCGTACAGCTCTTGCCCTGTTGAAGATAAGCTTCAACATATGTTGCTTTGTTGTCCAAGTCAGGGCAGGGATGGGCGGTACTTTTGAACCAGCTCAGGGAGGTTGACAGGAGAAGAGTGACCTTGGCGGGATTGTGTCAGGTCCCTCGGCCTGTCTCAGTTGCAAGCAGAGCTTACCTGAAACGATTCTGCCCAGCAGTAAAAAGTTCATAGATAAAGGGAAGAAATGAAGTGTAATGTTGGCTACTCAAGATCTCTCAGGTCTTAATAAACAAAAGCTAGGTGCACTGGCTGTGTGGTTCTTTTAGAGGAAGAAGAACCCATCATCAAATGGCAGCAGAACGGGAAAATAAACGAATATTCATAACAGCTCCCTGTTTAAGCAGAAATTCCAGGCCCTTCAGGTCAGAAAGTCTGCAGGTGAGGGCTGCTGCTACCTTAAAATCTCTCATAACCAAAACTGGACCCCTTAACTTTAAAAAAATATTAGCTCTAAACTTGGTTAGTAGTGATGCCATTGCCAACTCTACATTCATTTCTGGAGGAGAGTTAGGCTTAGGTTGTCCTAATTTGCAAGGAGTTAATCATGCATTAACGGATGGTAGCATAATTATAATTAAACAATACCTAATGCTAAGAGTAAGGTGCCTGCATTTATTTAAGATGTTCTACTTATAGGCTCAAATTAAAACTGGTAAGTCTATCAATACTGTTGACTCAAGGTAACAAAAAGCTAACCTAACTGAACTCCACACAGAACTAAGCCAACACAGTACCATAAAATGAAAACACTAGGCTAAATAAGTACTGTTGTATTTTAACAATGGGGATAACAATTCTGCTGAAAGCTTGCTTACGACACAGTTACAAAACAATAACCAAATATTTTTTTTAAATGGAGCTGCAGGACAGTCTCAGCTAAAGACAAATAATTGTTTCAATGTACAACCCATTGTTATGGTTACAGGTCAGGAGACAACTTAGGCAGCCTTCTCAAGGCAAGGTACCAGGATTGCTCTATTAAAACGAGGCACTACTATATGTATAGGATACGAGTGCCATGATAGCACAATGGCTTTGGTAACTACCAAATACAACACACTACGAATGAATGGGGCCCAGATGGGTCCTCAGATTGTGAGGCTTGGGACCATCAAGGCGTAGTCCAGCTTAATAACTAGGCTACGAGGAGTATGTACATGACCCTGCCTGAGGTGTCAGTGCTGGGAGAGCATATCCTCTCTCTTGTTGTTCGTGCCCTTAATGTGATCTATCCTTCAGCTATACTCTTGGAGATCTGTGCACCACCTCATGAGCCTTTTGTTCTGATTGCAGAAGTTTGTGAGGTAAATCAGAGGGTACTGGTGATCAGTGTTGTAGGAATTGAAGTGCTTCATGGTAAGGACCATACCTAAAAGCTTTTCAATGGTGCTATATTGGGTCCGGGCCAGATTTAATCTCTTCAAGTAGTTGGCTACGGGGTGCTGCAATTGGTCCTTCTCCTGGAAAAGGACTGCCCTGCTGCCCATATCACTGCCATCAACCACCAAGTAGAACGGCCGGTCACAGTCTAGTGTGTTCAGGACTGGCTGGCTCACCATTACGTCTTCCAGGTGATCATAGGCCTTCTCGCATTCAGGCATACACCGGAACTTTTAGTTCCCCCAGAACAGATTTGTAATGGGAGCAGATGCCTCTGAGAAATTTGAATGAATTGTAGAAGTACTGCACCATACCAAAGAACTGCTGCACCTCATTCTTCATTGCTGGGTAGGCATGTCCCGGATGGTGTGAATGTTGGTATCCCCAGGCATGATCTTTTCACCTTCCACCATATGGCCTAGATAGGTAATTCTGCCCACCCCAAACTGGCATTTTTTCAGGTTAACTGCCAGGTTTGCCCTCTGGAGAGCCTTTAGTACCTGGGTCAATATACAGGGATGCTCCTCCCAGGCGGCCGATAAATAATGACGCCACCCAAGTACACACCAAACGGTTTCTATGTCCACCAAGACCTTGTTCATTAGCTGCTGAAGCAGCTGGAGGCATTCCTCAGACAGAACACCATCAGTGTGCATTGAAATGGCTGAATGGGGTGGCGAAACCTGTCAGAGGGCGCGACTCTTCGGACAATAGTACCTGTCAGTACCCCTTTCTAAGTCTATCTTACTCAGAAAGGGATCTGACCTTGGCTGTCCAGGCAAACTTCACTGTGGGGAAGGGAGGCGTGAAATGGGAAAAGTCTAGATGAGAATGAGACGCTTAAAATGTTAATGGAAAGACTTTGGGTATAGTGAGAGACAATGGATTGTTAGCGAAGAGCCCCTGGTCGCCTTGAAAAAAAAAAAGTTACGATAGGAGGGAGAGGAGAGGAGGAGGAGGAGAAAGACGCTGGTTTGTGGAGAGAGAGAGAGCGATTTTTTTCCTAAACGAAGAAGTGAACTGACTCAGGAATGATAAATGCAAGAAAAAGAAGGAAATGGAAAGGGGCGTGGCTTCCGTGCAGAAGTTGCCAGTGATGAAAGTTGAATGTCTACTGGAAGGCATCAGACCTTGTTAGAATTAGTGTTTTGATATAGAGAGATTTACTCTATGAAGTGGATTGAAAGAAGAATCGGTGAATGGGACTTGGAGAAGATAGAAGCATTTAATCAAGCCTTTAGTAAGCTGTAAAGGCAATGATAGTAATTTAATACTGTAAACATTGCATCGGGATGCATAACCACGTAAAGAGGGAGAAAGAGACGCACAGAGAGAACTGACAGAATATGGGATGTCAGGGGAAAAGATCATGCAATGCAAATGGTTTGGAAGTTGGAGAGAAGGGAGTAGAGATAAAAGCGGTTTGTGATACCAAATGGAAAGGTCAGCCAGGATACCAAGGAAAGATATAGAAAGAGTGGGAAGAAAAAATTTTTGAGAGGAAAAGAAAGGGGAAAGCCAAGTGGGATGGATAAATAGAGAAAATAAGGAATATTTCAAAAGTATCTTGGTGAGCAACATCAACGATGAAGGAGGCAACTCAGTATGACAAGAGAGAAGAGAAATGGAGTTTGAAGTAAGGGTCGGTAGGATATGGGTCATCACCGGGAGGTGAGGTGAAGAGGAAGAGAAAAGGACGAAAAATCTGATGTCGGGCGTAGAGAGAGAGAGAGAGAGAGAGAAGCATTGTTTCTGGGATACGGAGGGAAGTAGGAAGGGGGAGATAGTGGGTGAGGAGTATGAAGCTGACTTAAAGCTGCGCTGTTGAAGCGAATGGTAGTATTTGAAGATGTGTGCTTCCCTTACTGTGGAGTTGTGGGAACCTCATTTCGCAAAAAGCAAAATCAACTTTAATATTAATAATGAAGGCGGACAACCCATGAATGAATGCCACTAAAATCTCATAGAATGATTAGGTTAGAATGTACGGTTGTAAATTTTATTTGCCCACTCCTTTATCTGAGACGATCTGGAAATCTTAATAATTGCAATTTGATGTGTGACTTCCTTTTTTCTCGGTATGTACCTCAGTTTGCAACGTGTAGCTTTGAATACTAAACCGATGAATTTTTTCATGGTTTGCTTCAGTTCCATTATATACACCACATTGCGTCTGTCTTGACACTTTATATGCATCCTCTTTAAAGTGAGTACGTGGATATACTATCAAGTAGTAGTCGAGTTACCTAGAAATGCCATATTCCAACCTGCATCAATGAGGGCATTCGTCTGGCAACTCGCATGCCAGTAGCAGGATAAGATTAGTCGTTTCTTCGTTCTTTGGAAGAATCCTTAGAGTTTTGCCGTATTTCATCAAATGCTAGTAAACTTCCTGGAGAATATTGCCTTGTTTCCGGAAATTTGTTGTTAAGGTTGCTAAAAATTCCCTTCTTCTCTAGTTACAGTCGTTGCAAGTACAAAAAAGATGAAATACAGTTCATCGAAACCATTTTCTTTTTACTGAATTCCCTTTTAAATGGTTGCGTTGATTATCATGAATTTTAAGCGGACGAGTTTTCTTGTTCCTCCACTACATCTGTCGCCGCCACAAAACTTATGCCGTAATTTGCTTACTTGTTTTTGTTTACTTATTTTTTTCCAACACATACTTCATTTCACATATTAAAAATGAACTCAAATGAGTTTAGATTTTATGTTTTGTGTTATGACATTAAACACAACCATGAGGCAGAATGCAGAGAGTATTTTACTCTTAAAAAGTTTTCTGCAAAAAAACAAAACTGACATATAGACAGCTCTTGGTCAGCAACAAGCTCGAACACTTGTTGAATGCCCTCGTTCATGAGGAGGGTCTTTGCCATCTTATCACCCTCAAGAGATTTCCCTTGACCAGTAGTAAGTGGGAAAGTGCTCTTCAATGATTATGCCTGGCTTAGGACTGAAGATCACACTTCTTTTCACTGAGAATTTTCGAAAGTGGTGTCTTTCCTAGGACAGCAATTCCATGACAGTTTATTGATTTTTGTTTGAAGAGAGTAGAAGTGAGTTCCATTTTGGTCTGCACCGAGCTCAGGTTCTCACTGTAGTATATATATTTGGGGAACTCTAACATTACTTGTACACAAAGATCTAATATTTAATGTTTTAAGCATTTTGTATAGCGGAGAACAAGTTGGTATTGGGGATTTTCTTGAAGAGGTAAAAACATTATATGAAAGGGTTTTACTTGTAATGGATTTATCATTACATTTTTGTAGTGCCGAAGCAGAAGCGACTATAATAATACATAGAAAGATTCTCATTATTCTGATGACAAGATTAGCATTTCCTCTATGTAAAGTAATAAGCACACGCAGGATCATATTACGACAACAGTTATTGTTTCCATTTACATTTGTTTTTCATAGATTGTGTGTATTGTTTATTATCCGCACTGGAGGACAGTACTCAGATTAATGATTGATGTGAGAAAGAAGCTGCAAAGGAAAACAATCTGAAGGACAAAGGTATTTTTGTCTGATTTAAGTCCGTCTGAAATTTCCGTAATTAACTAAAGTGTCAAAAATAATGTTTTCACTAGCGTCTGTTTATCTGTGTGTCAGAGATTCAACCAGGATATTTTAAGAATGTACAAATAGGATTTGATAAAAGTTAAGAAAATAGTCATTTGTACCCTCCTCCAACATATGATGGACTGATGAATAGAAACAATCTCGCCTGTAATGCAATAAGATTATCCTGGTTTTTACTTTCTGTTTTGCTCTCTAGTGACTGATCCTGTTGTTTGCAGTCTTTATGTTCAGTTGTCAATGAGCTTTAGAAGGACGCTAAATGTTACAGTGGTTTTTCGCAATTCTTGAATTCTTCAAAAGTTTTCATTCGCTTAGATGTGTTACGTAACCTCTTCCATGAATTTCGCATTATTTATAGGTAGTGGATAAACATTAGAAATATCGTCCAGTATTAGCCACTTACTCTGCTGTCGCGCTAAAAGGTAAAAGATATCACATGAGAACAGCATTCGAAATTTGACAACTGGCATAAATTTATTGAAAAAATTTATCAGCATAAATTTCATGAGGAAATTTATTCATCTGATTCAAAGTATCACAGGCGAAGAAATATCCTGTGGGACTTAACTTCCGTGTTTGAAGAACATATGATCATTTTCCTAGATACCTGGATACCTGATGGGTGTCTACACCCAACATCCACGCATCTACTATGGGCAAGCGCCGACATTCCTGCCCCGAAAACGGCATACTAGCACTCCAATTATTGAATAGATGTGTTACTAGTCGACCTAGTCATGTTGATTTTATTTTTAATTAGAAGTGTATAAATTAAATGTTTTGCTTACTAATTAATCTTCCTGGAATAAGATCGTTTAAGAGTAAATCTTCCTGAAATAAGGTGGTACAAGAATACTGAAAAATTACACGAAATCACAAAATATTCCTCACTTCCCAGTGAGGAATAGGTATGCATGTATTATATATATACTGTATATATATATATATATATATATATATATATATTATATTTATAATATATATATATATATATATATATATATGTGTGTGTGTGTGTGTATATATGTATATATATATATATATATATATATATATATATATATATATATATATATATATATATATCTCCCTCAGTGGAAAGTGAGGGTGTTTTATGATTTCGTATAATTTTTCAATATTCTTGTACCACCTTATTTCAGGAAGATTTCTATTCTTAAACTGTTTTTTTGAATATGTGCATGTGTATATATATATATATATATATATATATATATATATATATATATATATATATATATATATATATATATATGTATAGAGTTTTAAGAACAGAATCAAACGTCTTACTTTTCCTAAGTCGTCTCTGGTAGTCGTGCCCCCTTGCGTCAGCTTTACAACAGAGGCCTACTGAAATTAAACACTGACGTACAAAACTAGACTTTATTCGCAAATTTAACGAAAGTGGTTCAGCTAAAGCTACGGTCATGAAATGGGGTGATTCACACCTACACCAAGCAATAATTGTGACTAACACCCTGGTCATCAAACAAAGTAATAAGGTCATAACTATTCGAGACCACAATATATGTCATATAGTATGTAAGAGTAAAAACACCACTTCCCAAATATTCGTCCTCTCGGACGAAACTCAATTCCTGTTGAAAGAAACATGTCATTATATTAAAACCTGAAATGGTGTTCATTACTTACAGAAAAATGTCTAATGGAGCATTAAATGGAAAATTCATTATGTAGACATCGGTCAGTTTCAGTGCTTCCCAACCGGGGTTTTCCTCTAAAGTCTGGAAAAGATATAAATGTCACTCAGCTTGATCTTACTTACTTTTTCTATGGCCTAGATAATGTATCTTCACAGTGGCGGTTTCTTTAAACACTACACCTGGCTAAAAGCACATATAGCCACCCAAGATCGAGGCAGTCTCCCTGTTAGAGTCACTGTTCCTCTCATAAATATCCCATGGGAGATCGCACGCGCGCGCGCACACACACACACCCCACCGGAACCTGGGCACTTCCAGCGGATCGGTTCAATGTTCTATCACGCTGTTCCCTTGCGCTTGGATCGTGACAGACCCAAATGCACTTGCAGCAGAAGTGCCACTGCCAGGCCAGCACACAGTTCTCCCTGCTGACCCAAATCAATCCAGACTTTATATATACTGTAATATATATATATATATATATATATATATATATATATATATATATATATATATATATATATATATATATATATATATATATATATATATATATATATATATATATATATATATATATATATATATATATATATATATATATATATAGATATAGTGAGGTGGTAGATGAAATGAGACTCAACCTTCTCCACATCTGATTTATCATAAACATTGCAAAATTGGGGTGCTTGTTCAGGCTGCGTCTCTGATGAATCCCCTCTGGCCAATCTCTCTCACGCTATTCCAAACAAACTCCAGGCATACTGGTAACCAATTATGGTTTCAATTGTTACAAAAAAATAAATTTAACAACATAGTTTACACTACAGATGATGCAGAGCTAACTGGAACTTGATCAGAAAATATATTGTACATAAAAATTTCAGTGTTTTTCAAGATCATAAATATGGTAAGAGGCAACATATTTTGCGTGTGATCCACAGCCTCGGTGGAAAACTTTTGGAATTTTCCATTATTTTTCTTAAAGAAAAAAGTATAGTAATCTTAAATTAATTCTGTGTCTTTTTCCTTGTTTCGTGGTACCCTTATATGTATAATATTCTTTGGGATTTGCAGGTGTTTGGAGATGCTGGTGTAATTATACAAAAGTTAATGTTTTATCATGTTGCATGCATATGCATTAGAGATAAAACATGAAGGGAGCAGTATTACTCTTACTAAAGTAACCAAACGATTTACAGTTGTTGCACAATAACATAAGAACGAGCAAAGCAGCCACGGATTTTTTGACTGCATGTAAACCTGGAATTAGGACTAGGTAAAGTTGAAAGCTTTCTTTGAACGAAAATCCCTTCTTGTTACATGTGGCCATTGTAACATTCAAAGTTTTTGCGAAAATAACCTCAATCAGGATTAAATTAAAAGTAGGGACAAAGATGAGCTATAAATACCGTCATATTAAGTACATGTTACTAATTAAAACCTGTTACAGCATCACTTTCCCAACTGTCATTACCAAAATGGGGATGAACTTGTCGTAGAGACACGGATATAATGTTGAATCACAACTTAAAGGAACCAGAAATAAATACTATAATTAATTTACCAGTATGTTGATACAAAACGGTAGAAATTGTATGAAGCTGCTTACTGGATAAACAGAAATTCTTTGCACCTCTTCTGTTACCCTGCTATGTTAAAATCTCAGGGCAAATCTCTACACCCACCATTTTGTAGGGTAATTGCAGTGTAAGTGGCAGAGATATTTGTTGATAGGGATATGTTTGTATTACTCATCTGTTTTCCTGTATGACTTCCATTCACGCTATCTGCCCACCATGTCCAAGTCTAATATTTTGCAAATAAGTTTTCTCTAGTTTAAATGGGAGATTTCGTGGTTCTCATCATATGCACTGTAACTTGTTTGAAGCAGACGCAATGGTTAAGAAGGAAATTTCATTAGAAATCATTTTTATGGTCAGATATTTATCTGCTGGTTATGCCATTTATACTGTATGTGATGTCAGACCTGCAAACTTGAGAAGGTTTTATCTTTGATTTAGTAAAGAGCTTTGTAAACCTTTGTTAAATTGAAATTAGGGTTCATTCATATTAACCAATGCATTGTTTCACTAGTAAAGCTGTTACATTTTAGTCGCGCTACTATCACTTTGCATGTATTTTGAACTTATGGCATGGCGGCTATGGAACTTTTTTGAAAGGATTTCTCATCATTATGTGCCAAGATTAAGTAAAATATCTTTTGAAGAAAACAGACTCTTTGACGTGATCTTTCCTTTTCCCCGTGTGTGATATTCGTTTCGTAACAGATGGTGAGAGTTAACTTTCTTTGAATAGACGTGAAGATCTTCAGCAGCAAATCGACCTACCCCGTATACACCCCAACGCTATTCAATACCTCTGTCCTGCTTATGCTCTTGCACTTCCTGGATACTGAGATCAATCCTCTTCATCATCGCCTTTACCCTCCGACTTACATGTTCTCTGTCTCATTGTTCTCCATCCTTCCAAAGCATTCGAATGATAATAGTTTCACCAAATTATTGTCCTCCATTTTGTCTTCAATAACAACCTATTTCAAAGCTTTCTGATCCGTATTTTCATTAGCTCGAACCTTTTATCTCAACTTCTCATCTCTACACGTTTTACCTTTTCGTGTCCGCATATATTGTGTCAACAGTTCATCCCAATATAGTTGGTTGGCAAACATAAAAAAGTTCATATGTGGAAGGAGAGAATGAAAAATAAGAGAATTAAATAAGCGAGAAAATAATATAAAAAAGGATTTTTATGTGATCGTCTTTTCCAAAGTAAGGAAGTTAACTTTAGATATTACCATCTCTTCCTTCTTTTTTTTTTTAACATTGTGCTTATGCAAAGGAGTTGCTAACATAAGATCATTGCCCACAGTTGGCCACTGGGTATATATACGAGTGGCCTTTTGTGGCTGTCACCCAGACCTTAAGTTGCTTAAATCCGCCGATCGGTAGTGCAAGCTTAATAGAAACAGCTAAGGAAGGATGAAATAAAAAGAAAAAATACAGGAGGATCTGGTAAATGTTTGCAGTGGTGTATATTTCAGTAGAATGAAGAAAAGCGGTGGAAGTCTGGATAGGATAATCATCTTCAGCTCTTCAATAGAGGTTAATGATAAATGCATCAAGGCCATTTCGTCATTGGTGAATCTCTACCAATTGGTTCTCTTCATCGTCAAAGAAATGGCTTAAATTGTAATATGAACGTATTACCTTTAGTGACGTTAAGGTCGTTGTTGCATTGCCAGTGATGGGCTGGAAATAACCTGGGGGTTTGGGGGGGGGGGAGCGGGTAAAGAATATGAGGTATTTGGATTTGCGAGTGAAGTTAGTTTTTATATGGAAATAATTTTTTTAGTAGATTTTATTATGTATTACGATTTTGGATTCTCAGAATTGCATAAATGCGACGGAATGGAAATATTGGAATTTGATTTGTGGCTTTATGATTGTTATTCGTCCTTTACGTCAATTGCCTTGTGTCCTTTTCTCTTATATTTCGCTTTTTCTAATCTTGAATTGCATTGCATCGTCTAAATTTCTGTATTCATTCTAGTGACTCCAGTTACAACTTTTGATAAATCAGTAAATATTTACACATTCTTCATTTTTGTGTAACAGATACTCAAGGTGATTTCATAGGAAATTGTAATAGATATGATCCGTTTACCTTAGTTTTCAGGTCGCCAGCATGGAAAAAATAATATGAAAGTCAAAGTGAGGTTTCTGGAAATTCTGATATATAAAGGGAAGGATTGAAAGGTAGGAAGATCAAAAGAGGTATCTTCAGATAATTAGTCCCTGTATCAAAAATGTATTCCGGTTTTAACTGTCTGGATTGAGAGACATTTTTAAAAGCAATTTAAATTTTTCCGTCAGATTCCTAGCTTTGGCTTAGTCCACGTATTTCTCTATTCCCTGCAATTTCCTTCCATACCCGGGTAAATGCTAAGTATAATAAAAAATATATATATATAGAGCTCTGCAATATTTACAGTTATGGCTCAGAAATATGATACTCAAAGCCAATTATAAATTTTAAATTTAAGAAGCCCGTATTACTCAAATATCTTTACCCAGTTTAAGTTCTTCCAAGTCATCAATTAAGGCGTTTTTATAGTCGCCTGTACAATGGGCTAATACTTGCATGTGTCACAGGCCCCATAATAAATTAGTTGGAACCAAAGAAAAGCATAAATACATGTGTTATATAGTTGAACTATTATTCTCTTGTTTTTGAGTGTAAAACAGTATATGCAAAAAATGTATACATTCTAGAAACTGAATTTGGACCAAAAGCTTTCAACATAAAGTATACCCTGAGGTCCAAATTATCACATCACTTAAAGTCTGTGCCATCCAGATTCTGCTGAATAAAAGGTTAAATCAAGCACCATATATCTAGAGGCCAAACTTGATTACCATCTGAGTGACAACTCGGGAAATAGCAGACAACATGAAATAAAGGGCCCAGAAAGTGTGACCTGTCTGATTCAGAACTGAATCAGGGTTGATTTTTACATAGCGTGTACTTGATTTGAATGGATTTGAAAGTTAGTAAGAATTCAATACTCATAAAAGAACAGTCAGGTAACTAGTAATGAAATTTTATGTAATAATATTATTCAGTAAAGATTCCTCAAAAGATTGTGACACAACATATAAGGATTGGAAGTTCTTAAAGACTGTTATTACCCTGTTCACCACACTATCTTGGGGCAGCGCAAGGGGATACATGCTCATCTTAATTATAAGATCCTTGTTGTCTACGTACAGAATACGGAAGCCTTTAGCATCCCCAGCTACCGTCACCGGGAAGTATAAAACAGAGAGGAAAATTACTGAAATATGCTTTTGCATATGCCTTTTATAGAAATAACAACGAAGGCCGTCTAATATACTTGAAACAAAAGTTAGACTAATATTGGGCAGTTTCGTGCCAGTCCCTCTATCCATTTTGAAAATGAGGGAAGCGTATATATCCAATCTAAAACAAGTAGTAGAAATACTATGTAGACATCCTGTAGTTATATGAAGTTCCAAGAATTTTATTAAAATCGAATCAGTATAGCGAGCGTCCACCGTCTTCCAACAACTCAAACACATATGAACCGCCAAAGTGGTCGTTCTTCTAACAAGTCAGACCAACGTCAGTCTGAATTCTTGAAATTTGATGACAGAAAATTTGGAAATGGGTCCGATTTATTTAAGCTGTTAGAACATGAAAAACAAAACAGGTATGCATGCTAAAGGATCTATTTATTTTTATGTTGTTCAGTGCTGTTTAAAAGCTTCTTAAACAATATTTTTTTTAAATATAATCTAAAAATCTTCTTCCCTAATCGGTCTCTGCTTGTATCAGGCCCCTTTTAGTTGAGGATTTGAGTCAGCTTTACAGTATACTAGCAGATGCTCACTATCGCTTGCATTTGCTAGTTCCCATATCTGTACCATACCCATATCCATTCCATACCCATACCCATACCCATACTCTACCCATGTCCATACAATACCCATACCCGTACCATACCCAATCTGTACCATACTAATACCCATATCTGTACTATACCCATATCTATACCCTTACCCATATCCATTCCATATCCATACCCATACCATAATATTCCCATACCCTTGCCCATCCCATACCCATATGCACACATACCCATATGCATACCATACCCATACCCATACCATACCATACCCATACCCGTACCCACAGCTAAATTAACCCCGCTACCAATAGTCAGCAAAAGTCTACGGACAGCACCAGCCCCGTTTACCTTCCGGTCATATCCAAACAACTGACCATATCTTGGTGTAGGTGCAGGAGCAAATGTTGATGGGTTTTGAATCAATGCTGGTACCATTGGTGGTTCCAGACCATCACCAGTAGTGCTTGCTGTTGTTCTAGAATTGCTTGCTGAGTCCATTTCGAAACGA
This sequence comes from Macrobrachium rosenbergii, assembly GCF_040412425.1. Lineage (NCBI taxonomy): Eukaryota > Metazoa > Arthropoda > Malacostraca > Decapoda > Palaemonidae > Macrobrachium > Macrobrachium rosenbergii. Next base: position 55,406,732 of record NC_089796.1, read on the forward strand.
AAATAACAAAGTTCAGCCAAAAATCCTTTATTATATGCCGTTGGGTCACTTGATGTTGAAAATTTCTGGAGTTATTAAAATATTATTCTTGAAAGACGTCTTCACAACTCCAGTTTCCTTTGAAGCAGTCTTTAGCTTCTGAAGCACTCCTGGAGAAATGTCCATTGGATTATAATGTCTTCTTAAATTCTTAAAGACTCCAGGATCCTGTGAATCCATCTTCAGCCCCTAAACGGAATGCAGGTGGTTCATAGTTACCACATGAGGTTAATTAAACACTTCATATAAGTTCTAAAGGCCAAGCAAGTTATATTTTGATTTGAAAAACCTGTACATTACTTTTATTAAAAAATGATGTCCTTACAAATCTATAAACATTCTGTTAACAGTATTCAATCTCAACACATTTTATTTCATCATAAAACATGGGAAAGGGAAGTGGGAAGAGGGATGGGAAAGGAGGAGGGGAGGGGAAGGGAGGAGGAAGGGGGAGGGGGATTATCATTTTTCCATGAGGGAATTCATGTCCCGGGGAGAAAGGGGGGTTGTTGTCTAGGGACAACCCTGCTTCTGCTTAAACCGGTTTTTGAGGGGTAGGGAAGTGGGAGGAATGGGGACACACACACACACACAACAGAAGCAGAAAGGCAGCCAACGAAATTAATATAATACATATCGTTGCAAAGAGGATTGTTGCTTCATGAAGTATTTTAATGTTGTTCTTATTAAGGACTTCCATAAGTGGCAAGAAATGTTGCTCTTGTAATATTTAGAAAGTTACTGTATATTTTATCGAGATGAGGTTATAAACTAAACAATAGTATTCCGATCGTGTGAAAGAAAAAGAACAAAATGGTAAAAATCCTGTGCAAACTTCCGCCAGATTGCTGTTTTGTCGTTTGGAATAGAAATAAGTCTGCTAATCATGTGGAACAACCACACACATGGAATTACCCCAAACAATGGGGTGGAAAGTGTCACTGTTATAGTGGACTTTTACATGCGGCAAACACGCTGGATATACATATAGATATGAAAAACATTTGGAAAAGTAATGTCATATATTTCTTTTTTTTTTAACTAAGGATTTTTTTTAGATATTTTGGGCAAAGGTAAATGGAAACTGTGCCTACGTATTCAGCGAGTCAGTGCTGACGAAGACCTGTTGTCAGTCTAGCTTCCCATGGAGACAAAGGGCAGTGTGTCTTGACTGATGCTCTGGCCATGTCACTGGAAGTCGCCAAGTTCCGGTAGAGTGTTCGTTCATTCGCTTTCATGGGCATGTCATAGAAAGTGTGAATTATCCAATTTGAGTACAGGTTAGACATTTCGGGACGAGATTCCCTTGTGATCAGATCCGCTTTCCTGGAAGACTTTATGTACTGCTTGTGAGATGAGCTGGAGCTTTGTTTTCAAAAAACCTGAATGGGTTTTAATACCTTTGTTTAACATGTACTGATTCTTTACACTGATTACCATGCTTTGAATATCTTTTTCCCCATTTATTTTTATCTGCTATGTCTCTTTGATTTTTATTGATTTTTCTGAATGTTGATTTTGCCATGTTTAATTGTGTGTATTTCTTTTGGGGCTGGTGACGTGGGAGGTATCCCACATTTATTTTTCTCTGTCTATTTTTAAAAGTTTTGTTTTTCCTTTGTTTCCTTAGATGTATTGAGTTAGAGGTCAAATAAATGGAGGGGAATGTGACTTATCACGACTACGGTCATGTCTGACTTATTTTGACTCCTTTGTTGTGGAGACTTAACTGGTGGAAGTTGATAGCACTATGTTATATTTTTACTTGGTTATTTTGGGGTAATAATGCTAGGATGCTGATATTCCCATTGCATTCCTATTTTGATTCCAAACTATTTGCCATGTTAGACTACGGAATAAATTATATCTTTGTGACATGTTTTTCCTGTTCTTCCTTAGTTCAGTTCAGTTAGTGACTTGGATAACGAGAGAGAGAGAGAGAGAGAGAGAGAGAGAGAGAGAGAGAGAGAGAGAGAGAGAGAGAGAAGAGTTGAACGAGAGAGAGAAAGAATGCACTTATCGAGTGAGCAGGCCGGCCAATGCTACTGTGGTTCCTTTGAGATATAAGTTAATTATGACATTGATCTTATAATAGATGTGGAAGGAGGTTATGACCTTATCTGACCTTGTATTATATATATATATATATATATATATATATATATATATATATATATATATATATATATATATATATATGTATGTATGTGTGTATGTATGTATGTATATGTACACACAGACACACACACATTGTAGCTATAGATTAGTAATTCACTATTAAAACTACGCTATAGCAGGGGAGTGTGACCATATTTTTTTATATCTTCATACTCTCCTTATATACACGTTTCAGTAGATCATTCAGTAATTTACAGTGTTTTGCATCCCATATTACTTGTTAGAGATGTATGCCTTATGTGTTTAAAATATTGTCTAGAAAAGGGCTTGATATCCCAGACTTGGTCTCCATTTATACACAGACTTTCGACAAATATCAAATGTCAAAATATTCCCTATATCAAAATTATTGTAATCCAAACTCAGTTCATATGTATTCTTTTCTCTGGGGTTTGTCATATCCTGAATAAATGCGCCAGACATATTCCCAGAGGAAACTCAGATGCGGAAACCTTTGAGCGGTAATGGAAATCGAGACATTTCTCCGAACTTTTCCAGTCTTGTAAAGGAAATCAGACCAAAGTGGAGTTCGACTGCTGCGTGAATTTTATCGGGGTTCACAAGCGAAGGTTTTCCTTTATTTTTATTATTTTTTTTTTTTTTTTGAAAAGGGTGGGGGCGTATCTGCCAATTCACTTTTGGCCGAAAGTTGTCTTTCATTAATGCTTTTCTGCTGTATATTTGTGGAATTTTATTATATCGAGTTATAATTTACATTTTATTCTCTTGATAACTTGGAATTTCCTGCAGCATTTACAGAACATCCAAATGGAAAATGAATTTCACCCATCTTTGGCTTACAGAGGTATCTCGCAGTTAAGGAGTTGTAGTTTCATACAGATTTCATAATTTATCAGTATTTTATTTTGTCTTATGTCGTCATCGCTCTTGAGTGATGGTGTCAGGCGTCTTTTCTGGAGAAAGCTGTACTACGGAAACAATTCCCTTTGCTGAGAAATTAGAAGGAAAATTGGTGAAGATATTATCATGAGGATTCATTTTAGTCCAGCTCTTCTGTTTAATGTTACTGATTTTTAATAGTTTAAATAAGCAGCTAAAAATGATTGGACATCACAAGTCATATTTAAGGTACATTAGTATTTCTATATAGTATTCTTGATTTCTTCATCAAGTGATTGCAATAACGTTGCAATAACCGACAGGCTTGCATTTTTACGGGTACCCGTAGATCTTTACAACCATTTCTGTCTCGTCATCCTGAAGGCAGCAACAGTTAATGGTAATTCAGTTCTTTCCAGTTCTTCCCACTTGTTTGTGTAGGTTAATGCTTTCTTAGAATAGCACTCAAATTATATAATGCCACTAACTTGGTATGATTCATATGAAAAGTAATTGCCCAATAATATATATAAAAAACGTACTTTCTGTAATGGGTTTGGCCCTTTACATACAACTCTCTCTCTCTCTCTCTCTCTCTCTCTCTCTCTCTCTCTCTCTCTCGGCGTGAGCAAGGGATGCCTGATTGTCCATAAAACCCGTGGTGTGAAGAAGAAGCTTATCTTATAGGAGACAGCTGCTGTGTGACGGTGTCTTTTGTTTGATGGCCCTTTATGAAAAGAAAATTAATTATCGTTTTTATCTTATGAAGAATATTATTAAAATTCTTAATTTTTCTTTCCAATAGCTTTATTTTTTTTTTTTTTTTGCTAGTTGGAGCAGCGCTAATTTGTTATGCAGGGTGTTTTGTGCGGGTGTGGGCGTTGATTTTGTTCATTCCTCTTTTTCTATACACTTGTTAGTTACTATCTTCGTGACTGTTGTTGTTTCATGTCTTTATAATATATGAATCCCTTTGAAAAAACATGTTATTTAGATACTAACCGGTTTATAAAGGAAATTGGTGACAGGAAGCATAGGAATTGCGCCTTTTTACCAGATGTGAAAAAAATGAATTACGCATATTATTATACTTTGTCCCTGTAGTTTTGCCTCCTACCGCCTCTCATCCATCATATCTGGAAAGCCCATAATTTTTCACACTGCAATATTGCGCCATGGCATTTCATCAGATCTTGCAAGGAGCCAAGTGAAGAGAAGTGAAGGCATTGAAGCCGGTCTCAGTAATGCGAATTGTGTACGGTCTCTTTGCCTAAATGAGAGAGAGAGAGAGAGAGAGAGAGAGAGAGAGAGAGAGAGAGCATTCCTTTATTGGTTCTATGGAAATTTCTCAGTGGTGGCCTTATTTATTGAAATCTATTTTTAGTACACCTATTGCATTTTTTGTATCCTACAGTTACCAGGGTTGGTGAAATAAGGATTTTAAATTGCACATTGATACAGAGATAGCATCAAGAATTCATATATATGGCTCATCTGTTCATCTTGGTAACAAAACGAAAAAAGTTCTCATGAGCAGAAGCTCTAAGGAATGGAGGTAGGATAGTGATTGTATGAATGTTATAATAGAGTTTGAGGATACTATGACAGATGCACTTCGAGGCCCTCGTATTGCGTTAACTTGGTTCTTTTTCGTTGTGGTACATTTTTTCATTCCTTTCTTTAAAACGCACTCTCTCTCTCTCTCTCTCTCTCTCTCTCTATCTCTCTCTCTCTCTCTCTCTCTCTCTCTGGGATGTTTGAGGTCGATTTATTGTAAATATTAATAACAACCTGAACAGGTCAAACATGAGGTATTTAAATGAATTTTACATTACGTTTCGCCTTTATGAATATCAGTCGTAAATCCTGATTGCTGAACATACTACTCGTATTTCTACAGACAGAGGCAGAACGTAGAGGTTATATTTTGTGTTTTTTTTTTTTTTTGTTTTTTTTTTAGGAGTTTAATAATTTTTATTTTTTCACTTTCAATATGTACACCCACCCGTCACAGTCATGACGATAGCAGCAGAGTAATAATGATAATTGACATTAAACTGTAATATCTTTACTGTCACTTTGATGGGTATAACGAAAGCCCACAATGCCACAAAGTTTTTCGAACTCTAAGTGACGAGGCAAATTAGATAAGATTTGTATTTAAAATGGAAGTTGTAGTGTTATGTTAGAAGGGAAGAATAAGTGCACTGTAGAAACTGTTCGGGAACAAATTCTGCTGGGCCACAATACCCGCTATTTAAAGAAAATTGAACATTTCTCCACCATCTACCTTCTTACCTGTCAAAAGAGGTCACCTCTGTGTGAGGGGAAGGAGCCCCTTTGGTAGATTTGGAGAGGACGTCGGGAGGGCATCTACGCATGTCGAGGGCGTGTCATCAGAGTCGTAGGTCCTACCCAGGAGGTTCCTTCCTCCTCACATAGAGTAAGAACTCTTTTCGACTGGCATATGGTGTCGCCATGGGGATCCCTGTTGGTGTTCTATTTGCAACAATGCAGCATGGCAGATGTGGGAGAAAGAACTTTTTAATTCTCGTCCAAAACCAAAGCTTTATGCCCGTTGTGGTCGACGACATCTTCATTGCTATCGGCGATAATGAAGACGCCACCGGCACCGCGTATGCCTTGTGGAGGAACCTTAAAGCAAAACTACCCTATGGCGTCAGAGGCAGCCTTCCTTCTTGGGTGTGACGAGCAGAAAGACGGTAGGCCACAACTTGGCACCAAAAGAAGACGAATGCAAGACGGTGCTTTAAGGGCCGTCGAGTGCCCTGACACTTACAAACGCTTTTCCAAGCTGTGTAAGTGACGTGCAATTACGCACAGATCCACACGTGAAAGCCATACTTATGTGAAGCTGAACGTGTTTGCCAGCTTCACCAACAACGGTTACGACAACAACCAAAATTGAGAATGCATATGAAAACAGCTGGCCAAGTATGCCAGAACCCCAGCGACGACGTCCCTCTACCAGAAAACATTACATTATATTACAGAATGTCATATCACAGCCAATTTAAGGGCGAAGTCAAGGGCTAGGAGAATGGTAACTGCCAACGGCGCCTCGCCTACAAATCATCACAAGAGTGTTCCTTACGAGTCTACTGCCGTCGGAACCCAGACGGCACCCCTCGTACGCCAGCAGCACCGCACCCCGAGGGAGAGATGGGAGTCGACCAACATAGTATATAACTGCAAAATGTACTGAAGGACATGTCAGCCTCAGTACTGCTACTTAGGTCGCAACGCATCTACCACTCTCTCACGACCATTGCAAAGCTCACTCAAATCTAAAGGGCACAATATTCCTACATTATGTAGAGGCTCACGACAATAAACCAACACTGGAGAAAATTATTAGAAGGCGCAGAGTTTGCATAGAGAAGCCTGGTTCCAAAGATTGCAGACCGCAGAAGCCGTAAGTGTATAAAACCAACAACGGCCCTTCATTAAACATTAAAAAAAAAAAAAAACACGGCTACCCATCCTCCCTTCTTTCAAGGGAAACCATAAGACGTCTGTGAGAATCCGGACTACTCTGCCAGAGACGACATCACGCCTCGCTCACGCTCACGGTTGCATCGCAGCAGCATAGGGCGTGTTCAGGAGCACCAGAAAAGCCTCCACGAAGTGCCGTGCACAGACTACGAGCGAGAGAATGAGACCGCCGACCAATAGAAATCTCATCACCCAGTGACGTCATACTTACATGTGGGATTAGCTCTAAGTCCGCTTGTTAAAAAGTGTTATGTCAGTTTGTAATTTGTCCTCGTGAAGACGTCGCCGACAGGGCAAGGAACGGTCCATCAACCTTTAAGAAGTATATAAATGGGAAGCAAAAGCATCAATTATCTTTTCTTTATTCCTGAGAAGCTTATCTGAAGTGAAAAGAAGTATAGACAGATTCAAAGACTAATTAAAAAGATAGTTCTGCAAACAATGTCGCTGACTTTGATAGAAGTTGCATAAGAGAGCAACATGCTCCATATAGCATACAAATTATATATATATATATATATATATATATATATATATATATATATATATATATATATATATATATATATATATATACATATATATATATATATATGTGTGTGTGTGTGTGTGTGTGTGTGTGTGTGTGTGTGTATGCATATTTTTAACTTGAAGTATCTATTTTTTTTTAATCTGTCCTTAGCGAAACATGTGCTTGTCTGTAGTTTTGGATAGATATAAATTTTATCAAGCTTGCTTTTGTTTCTCAGTAAGATGTTGAATATGTATGGTAGATTATTTTCAACCAAAAGGGGGTTGTGCCAGTTTAAAATAAATTCTTTATTTCCGATTTAACTTACATTAAGGAACGCAATAGTTTCTGTCAAAAACTGGAAACATTCGTACATTATTAATTCTCTCTCTCTCTCTCTCTCTCTCTCTCTCTCTCTCTCTCTCTCTCTCTAACTGTAATAAATTTGTTATCTTCGAAAATATCTGGCAACAAATTTTCCCTCCCCACTCGTCTGCACTGGTAACTGTTGTAAGATCTACAAAACGGGAACTTAAACAAGGAAAGTTAAGTTAAGTGTTTTGGATCACCTGTATCATTTGTGGGATGGGTTTGGTTCTCCGGGATTGTAGTTTGTCATGGCATTTGTAAATTCATTGCTATAGTTTGTTTCTTCAAACACGAGCTGCTAAAATAATGGAAGACATGCAGTGAAGGCAATTATATAAAATACACGTAGTGTATCTAAACTCCATCCTAATCCTGTATCACACGTTTGCCACCTAAATTGAAAAGTGTCCCATTTAGGTCAGAGATATGTCGCAGAACGACTTTTACTGAAAAGTGAGACGCTGTCCTTATTTCCTTATAGTGCAGCAGACGTTGTAAAAATCGTTCAGATAGTGAAACAAGCATGAAATTTGGCACAAACATTCCGCAAGACTACGCTCTCTTAGAAAGGGCGCCGGCCACCTGAAAATCTGGATGGCGGCTATTTTTCAAAATGGCCGCCATCTATTGAGATTCACTGTTTGGGGAGCATCATTGATGGAATATGCCAGTTTTTTTTAAACCTCGACTTTTAGGTTATAAAAATGTTCATACCACATTTTATTGAAAACCCTTACTAAATGAATTGTAACTCAAGATGGCGTACAAAATGGTTGCCATAAAAGTTTTTTTTCTATCCACAGCGCCATACAGACACAGAGACCAACTGTTTTTATTTCTATGGTATATTCAGATCAGACAGTTTAACTAATATGCTATTTTCAACTGAAATAGTAAATAAGTGCATGACATACAACATTGTGTGTCAAGACTGGTAACCAAAAAGAAAAGAAGAGAAATAATGGACTAAACGCAACCAATCTATGGTTAGGCCCCCTCAACCTACACCTTGGAAAAATTCGAGGATAAGTGGTAGGCATAGCATGACACTGGATGCCCAAGCCAGATTATCTACTGAAGAGAGGGCAATATTTATCTAGACTACATTTGCAAGCGCACAGAGCTGTGCAGGGAAGACCCAGCTTGTAGCACTTTTGTGACCCTTTCCTGACAGCCTGCTTTGCATCCACATTTGGTGTTGCTGGGCAACTCTGGCTACATATGAGTTGGTTGTCCAGAGGACTCTGCATGCTTCACCAGACTTTTGCCATCCCCACTCAGCAGTGGTTCTCTGGCTGTGACTGATTACTGGTGGCCTCGCCCCACACACAACCAGCCTGGTACGCAGCACGCTTGGTGTGTTGGGAGGAGAGCTCCCTGGTTGGTGGAAAGGGCCTCATATGCCCTTTGTTTTCTGGCAAACATATCAAGTCTCAGCTCTCATCCACAGTGCCAGCAGTGCTGGATCTTTTCTCTACATAAGTATGACAAACCCTCTCCAGGGACCTTTCAGGTCACTCTCTTTCCACTCTGAGAGAGGGTAGTGACTCAGCTTTGGAGAACACAGTGAGGCCTTCCTGGAAAGATGTTCCATGTCTCACTGTATGTCTTCTTTGCCTCTTTGCTCCGGAAGGCTGACACTGTATCACAGCCAGAACGCATGGAAGAAGAGCATGCCATTCAATGTAGACCACCAAACATTACCAGATAATTGAGTTCGCTATACTGATCAGGGGCCACTGCCACTGCACCTGCTTTTGTTACGGCATAGATTGGCTGATCAAGCCGTGATTATGGGGCATTGGCCAGGTTCAGAAAATCAGTGACATCCCACCTTCTGCATCACGTGCTTGACCGTAGCAACAGAATGAGCCTGATCACGCAGGAGGGAAGCAATGAAGTTATGGTTACTTAAATTCCTGGGCTTTCTTCATTGAAGCGTGATGAGTTGACCACGCCAGATTCACTGCATCATCTTTATTTCCTGGTAACTATGATCTTTGTCTAGCCACTGATACTCCAGTGTGCAAGCTGTGCCCCAAATATATCTGTGGGTGGCTTTGGTATTGCAGTGTTTGTAAGCACAGGGTTCCTTGTTTGAAAGGAAGCTGGTGAGATGTTTGTGAATGTGTCCGCAATTCAGGCACCGACCACTTTCTCAGGTGCAAATTTTAGTTGTTGTCTTTCCTGTCCAGTGTTCTCCTCTTGGTGGGGTGCTGAATATGGAGATGCTAGTTCCATGGAAGGAGGCAGTGGCAGTTGCAGATGGGTTGTGGTCGATGTTGTCCATCACTGCAGTGGTGAACAACCCTTTTGCAGTACTGTATTGTGACCACACCTCCTCCATATTTGCTAACTGTGGCATCTCCTAATGTGCAGAGACCTCCAGTACTTTGTCATAAGAGATACTGAGGCCATACTGATGTAGCATTTCAACCAGGTTTCTTTCCTGGTTTTGGCATAGACTGAGAGTCCCATGTAGACTGGGAATGGTGTTTTCTCTGTCTTTGGGAGTGTCTATGAGTTGTTGCCCTCTTGTATCGGGGAGTAGCAGTGACTTGATGTCAGCCCCATGCTCAACCATCCACAAACTGAGCAGAGGAGCGCAGAATTCTCGTACATTGCCTCAGAAAATGTGCCATCAAAACCGTGACTGATGATCAAGTATAGACTTTCTGAGAATATTTGCAGCTTTAGTAATGATAATCCGCCTCTGAAAGATCAGATGATTGAGCAAGTGCTTTCTCCACATCCTTTGAAATAAGCAATACATCTCTGCCAGATTTATGAGCCCAAGTTCTGAATTTCTGCCAGAAGTTTGTCTTGAGTCTCGTGAATTCTACACTTCTGGTGACTTCTACACCTACTTGTTCCAGACGCTTGTTGGTAGAGGTGCAAATATCTGCCAAAATGAAATGTGACTGGATCATCTGGAACAAAGGCTGTTTTCAACAATGTATGTCATCAGTTCTGGACAGAACTAGTGATACACATCTGATTCTGACTCAGTTACCTTTGTCTTTCTCAAGGCCTTCAGGAGGACCCTTTTTCTGTTGTGTAGAGGCACAAAGACAGGCATGGTGATACTTAAACTCCTAAAAATGACATCCCCACCAGTCAACTTAGCAAGGAGCTTGCCATCACTTCACGCATTTCCCTGCACATTCACGCGCAATTTCAAGTCAAGGCCCCAGTACCAGCCTGTTCGAGATCGATGCAGGCGCCACCCTTCGCCAGAAAAATGCAAAACTTCATTGTCATGACTGGTCGGCGCGCAGTTTTGCACCCACTAGTCTCAGTGTTGCTGGTCTGGTCATTGGATTGAGCGCTTTTTGCACGGTCCAGTTTAGTGTTGTTAAACAACAAGCGACAGTTCACATGGTATTTTGCTGCATTTTTCCTGAGAGGCCTTCTATGTTATCACCTTCATCCAGCCTTGCTGGATCCATTATCAGTGGCATTTCATTAATTTCACTGAACATGGGAATGTTCCTTGCCAGCATTGTGTACCCATCATGGTCTAGGACATGATGACTGGAGGTGATGTCATGCTTCACCTCTTTTGTCCTTCTGACAAAGACAACACAAACCCAGTTTGTTTTTCTACTGCTCAATATTGATTGGCATCACATTTTGCCATGATTTCACTTTGATTATACGAGGGGTTATCCTTTACCACCTTAAAACAAAGCAACATTCCTGTATGGGATTCAACTAGTTCGGTCCCTACACCTAGCCCGACCATTCATCCAGTGCCATTTAAGTCCCAGGTGATCTGTACACCATCCGGTAAGTACATGAACCATCATGTACAGCCCCATACCTTTGCCCGGCTCTCCCGCGCTGGCACATCCTGTCTATTCAGGTGCGGCTATCTAACTAGCTGGTCTGGGGCTGTTAGAAAGCATTTGGGACACTAAACTAAACTATACTACAACTACTAGTCTAAGACTACAGGATTAGTAAAGCTGATTAGCTGGCACTGAACCCCATGCTGAGTTACACAGCAGTGATGTCACCAGTGTGCCCTGGTTGTGTGCAGACATACACTCTTTACATTTATTAATTTTCTTCAAAATTGACAGTTATTCGAAAGAGATGGCTCCCATTAGGATCTAAAACCAGAAACCAAGATCCATGTTAAAACGATAATTGTTGAACGGCATTTATTTCTCATTATAATTATTGTTTCTACCTTTTCTTGGCAGCCATATAGCCCCCTATATTTAAAGGTAAACTGTACTGGGAAGCTACAGAAACATAATATTCACAAGAAATAGTATGGAAGAGCTTTACTATTTGCTAGAAGCAAATACATGCCATTCTAGTGAAAAATTAGCTAAAATCAGTCGATACTGGCTGCCATCTTGGGAATTTGGCCATATTAAATTTTTGCGTGGCCAGCGCCCTTTTTCTGATAGAGGGAACTTAAAGAGCACTTTGTGCAAAATTTCATGTTTGTTCACTATCTGAACGATTCTATGAAATATGCAATTATCTGTTGCACTATTGGGGGAGGGAGGTTAAATCCCTTTACAGTCACTCTCCCTTTGTTGTGCCTTCCTCTGCTGAGGGTAAACTCTTCCTGCACTGTCAATAAGTGGCTTCCTCCTGGTTCCCTGTTTTCGAAAAAAAAAGTGTTTCTAGATGATTCATTGATTTATGCTGATAGTTAGGTTGGTGGGTTGGTGTCACAGCTGCAGTGGTTATCGAAACGGGTAAGATAATTAATTACTTGTTTTAAAAGTTTGAAACCATAATCAAGCACGTTCCGTAAACCCTTCATTTACTCCTGGCAAACCTCTTTCATTTTACCTGCAACACACTGATACATAATACTGCATCACTTTACAAAATATGTCGTTGAGATCCTGTTTCTTTTTTGTGTGTCCGTATTTTTAATTAGTTTGAGATTTTTTTTTTGTAAAATGAAAAGTAGAATCAATTAAAAGAAGTAAAAATAAAACTGCAAGAAACTTTGTTTTGTGCTGGTTTTTAGGTTTTTGTCTGAATCATTATGATACATTTCATTTTGTTAAGATATGTATAGTTTCACCAACCGTGTTAACAGAGTATCATCTGCATATAATAAAGAGATTTCTGTTAAAAAGAATATTTTACTCACATAAATGATATAAAGTAAAGTTTGACATATCTAATTTATCGGATTATCATCTGTTTAAGATCTTTCTGTTAAAAAAAGAATGTTATTTTAAATTAGCAAATAAGATATAATTATAGAAAAAATTACAATTTATAACTTCTTTCCTTAAAATAAAACAAAGTCTGCCCCACTGAAAAGGGCAGAAATGCAGTGATGGATGAGGTTCAGTTGGCACGTTTGCAGACCGAATGTGAGTAGACAAGTTTGGGTGCATGATCACTTGGAATCTTACATATGCCGATTTTGCTTTAGAATAACATCTAAAACGTCAAACTGAAAAGTATTTTTACAAATGGGAGAGAATCTCAGATATAACAGGTAAAGAAATTGTAAATATTGTTTTTCCAAATGAATAGTTTAACGGGGGTCATATATGCCTAGAGTGAATGGTAACGCCATAGTGAATGGGAGTTATTGGTTCTATGGGGTTACACTGATATCAGGATGTGAACAGCATTCATGAACTGAAACCAACTAAAGTGTCACTTTTGTTGAATATGTGGGGAAAAACAATTTAATGTTGTTGTTATTTAATTATGATCTGATATTATCTCTTTTACTTATCTTTTGATGTTGTTGCTCTTTAAACCTTATTCGGAAAGCATTTATTTGAAGTTTCATTAGTATTTTTTTTTTTTTAACTGCATGAAAATTTTTAGTGTTGGCTGCCTTCAGTTCGACATCTTATTCATTATCAGTATTATATACCAATCATTATTGATGTTAATTATATATGTAAATGGGAATGCATTATTTTGTTTTCCTGGTTTACCTCACCATGAGGAGTATGACTTCCATTACTGAATAACTTAGTCCTCATCAAGCATACGGACGCAGAATGTCATTCAATACTGTAATGATCATTTATACATTTGCATAACTTCTAAAATAATACATTATTGACTATAAAAATCTAATAGCAGACAAATACTTCTTAACAAAAAGTCATAATGCATATCACATGATACCTCACTTTTCACAGATCAGAAAAGCTGATCATTGGGCCTAGACAAACATTTGTAGGTTAATATTAAGCATCCTTCTATATTTTGACTATGACGAATAAAACCAAGTTGAATAAAAGCTTTGTTTTTAAACGCTGTATACGTAAATATATATATAGTAAGCCGAGAGAATTTTGAGTGCTAAAATAAAACCCTTCAGACCGAAAAATAGTTCAGGGCGAGTCCAAAGAAAGACTTAAACCAAAGTTCTTAAAGAAATAAAAACTAAAAACGACTATTTTATTTCCCTGTAATGAATGTGTTATTTAGCTCGGCTGCCAGGATACATTGGCCGCCTAACATCCATTTGCGAATGACTCATTCGTTTGTTTTGGATCAAGCCGCCTTGTGCAGGAACGGCCTTGCTCAAAGCAGTCTTTAACGAGTGACTGAAACGGTTGTTTCATTGTTTGTCTTCATGGCACATCGTGCGACTGTGCCGCCTGGCCAACAGCTGCCAGATACCGCTTGCTTTTGTCTGGAAACATCATCATGAACTGATGCAATATTTTGTGTCCCACTTGTTTACATTGTATTCAAACATTGTTATATATTTTTCAAAAAGTATTTACAATATGTACATTTGAAAGTAAACCGATTCCTCAAAAAAAAAAAACTTGACTATACACATCGTCTCCGAAATCCGAGAAGGACTAACTGGCCTCCTCATTCTGGCACTCAGGAGGAAACGCTCTAGTACTCAAGTCTTGGACGCTCGACCAGAAGAGCTGCACACCCAGTGGAACAAGCACAAAAATGGTTGAAGGCTCAGTGATCCAAATGTGTGTGTAAATTACAAATGACTGAAGGCAGATGCTCATCTCTTTTGGCTTGTTACTGTACGCAAAGGGTAGGGCTGGATTTCTAGTGTAAAACTTATGGT
>NC_089796.1:55426235-55453735 GCF_040412425.1 Macrobrachium rosenbergii
TTCTCTGGTCGAAGCAGTAACGTTGGCTTAATTTTGGTTATAGGCTAGCAAATATCCTCAGTTTCCTTTGAAATGTTGGCGATTCTCTTTGGCCGGCCAAAAGATGCGTCCAGTAGGTGGTCTGACTCATGTTGAGTGAGCATTAGTGGAAGCATTGGGCTATGTGTGAATGACCAAATTGCAATTAGAACTGACTTTGGTGTTTGTCTGATGCGGGCCCATATTCCTTTTCTGGTGGTACCCTCGTCATTCCTTTGTTAGTTTATTCGTTATGGCATATCTTTTAAAAATTTCATAATTCCTTCGTTCGAACATAAATTCGCTCCTCCAACTTTTGATTCATTATTATTTAAAGCTCACTTAAAAGTTCTTACTAAATGTAAACACGTTGGAAAATTGCAGAAAAAATTATTCTGTCATGGTGAATTTACACTCCCTTACTTTGGGTGATCTCGTTTCAAAGTTCGTCAGATCCGCTGGTTTTATTGACATTTACACTAAAATGTTGCTCTATCGTTATATTATCTCTCGCGGTGGTCTTTGCCGGATTGGACAAAATAAAGACGAATAAAGGAAGTAGGATGAAGGTTATTTATCTTTGGATGAATCCAATATTAGAAAGGAAACGTTCTCAAAGGGACGTCATTACTATTAATGTTCCAAGTTTGAGGAGTTCAACCGGCTGTGATTGACGTGATAGAGAGGCTTCAACTTTTTAAAGAGAATTATAAGAAAAACGTCGTCTGGGTTCTCCTACTTATTCCCAGTAGATGAAATTAAAATGATGGATAGGAAAATTGAAAAATTGTGGTATTAAGATGAAACCAAAATATAAAATGTTACTTGATGGTAATAGGGAAAATGATAGTGGTTACTCAGAATTTTTAATGTTTTATAAGTGTTATTATAAGTTAATTAACTAGACCAAGAATCAGCTCCAGATGAAAAGGAAAAAATGCTTATATACGCCTAAAACGCCATATGAAATATGTGTAATCATATTTATAGTTCTGTACTTTTCGATAGTGCTTGAAATTCCTGCGTCTCCGAAACGAATACTGCTTTTGATACCTTGAATTTATCAGTCTTTGTTCATTTCGTATACTGACGCTATTCATTATTTCCTTTCATACATAATATTCATTGTTTTGTGTCAGTTAGCAGATCTTATACTAGTTTAATGACTCCTTCCATCTTACTTTCCACTCTCCCCAAACAATTGATTCGTAGTGCAATTGCGAGGTTTTCCTCCTGTTACAACTTTCAAACTTTTTAATGTTAGTTTCCGTTCCAGCAATGAATGACCTCATAGGTCCCAATGCTTGGTTTTTTTGGCCTAAATTCTATATTCTATTCTATTCTAGTTTAGTGATTGCGAAGAGAACTTTACATTATGTTCAGTTTCTTGTTTTTGTTTTTCATGAATACTAACACTAATCAGACTCTTTCCTCCACATGCGTAATGTTTGATTTAACTCGTTCATTGTTTATCTTTTCAGCCATTAAATTTCTCTCCGTCCAGTGCACTGGGACATTATGTGTAATCAGTTTTATACAACAGTTTTCTGGGATTAGCCATAGTCATGATGATAAGCTGGACTACAATTTGCAACCCCTCCACAAAGGACATTATGTTTTTATTTAGACTTGTTCATTTGTTTGTCAGTTTGTTAGAGGGATTAATCAAAAAGATATGTAAGAATTTATAGGAAAGATTTAGCAAAGGTGGGTCTCGACTGGAGGCTGTGAAAGATTGTCTCCTTTCAACATGTAAGATTTCATATGAATCCAGACAATTAACCGTTTCTGGATATGCTTGCTCTGAGTACGGTCTCTACTTGTTCTGTTCTGAACATTTCTGTTATCAAGCAAACTTTCTTAGTAAAACTTTTAAATTCACTTGTAATTGACAGCTTAAACAAGATAATTGCCTTTTTTCTTTTTTTTTAGAAAAGTACTTCGATTGCAGTAGCTTCCACTGGCATGATTTTACTTTGAGGGTCGGCAGAGATTTTCCCTGTGCAATAGGGTCTTTTTTCGTAATTATCTTTTGCTCTGACGTGCCTTTTAATTTTGGAAGGCAGTGGTTGGTCTTCATCCTCCCATGAAAGTCTTTTTGGTTTGAAAAATCTCACTTTTAGGTCCCATCAGACTATTGAAAATCACGACAACAAGATTTAGCTAGTAAATCTTATCATCACTGTGAAAGCAGTTAGTCTTAGAGCAAAGATCGACCTGACCTTTGTAGATCTGAAGCAAAGAAACGTAATTGTGATCTATATTTGAAACGCTTACGGTTTTTAGAAGTTTAGTATTTTATTCATTATAAAAGTTTGGTTTATATCGTTTTTTATATTAACTTTGTCAACTTGAACACTAACTCATTTTTTATAACACCCGTAACTATTCTCTCATTTCTTTCGCGTCTCCGGCCGGCCAGTGAAGAATTGGAGGAGTTTATTTCTGGTGATAGAAATTCATATCTCGGTATAATGTGGTCTGATTCCATAATAAGCTGTAGGTCCCGTTGCTAGGTAACCACTGGTTCTAGCCACGTAAAGTAAATCTAATCCTTCGGGCCAGCCCTAGGAGAGCTGTTAATCTGCTCAGTGGTCTGGTTAAACTAAGGTATACTTAACTTTTGCCTTTGTGTTATGGCATTTTTTTCCTCTTCAAAATTTATTTATTGATTTTTTTTCCCTTCAGAATCTAGTATCTACAAAATTAGTACATTCCTTTTAATAAATTATTTCTTTTGCCATCTTTTACTATCAAATGGAAAATGTATTAGAGTGGACATAAAATTTCATAGTTAATGATAGTCAGAATTGTGGGTATATGACATAACTTTATTTTTCAGGATGATTGAGAAGCAGGCTCTCGAATGCTCCAATTTTATCGGTTTTAATGTACATGAGCTGAATGTTAAGATTTCTCTTCTAAAGAGTAAAAATAATGTAAATATATGAAATTTCTTGATTTATCGGCAAGACTGAGTAAAACTAACTAATGTATTTATTTAATCTCAGACTTAATCTTCTTAGGCAACTCTCTCATGTGTAAACTATTTTCATCACAGCCCTGTCCCACTGGAGAGGATAATTCATTTTTGGCTACCTGGAGATTATTTTCCTGACTGAGGGGCAATGCTCACTCTCTTAAGAAATCTTATTCCAAGTTCTGTTTTTATCAAGAAAAAGGGAGCGGAGGCACGGGCATAATATCCAAATTTTGGTCGCTCTGAGTTATTAAAAATCTTAGTAGAAATATAGTTGACATGCAAACTTGTTTTTTCCTTTTCAGTTTTTCTTTCGTTTATATAATTATCGAAGACATCGCGCATTTCTGTTCGGTATTAAACAACTACCATGAAAAGTCCAAAGAGATGAGAATCGCTTTGTTTAATTTTTATTTTTTGTAAGTCAGAGAAGTTGCATGGAAAGATTCACGGATGCATTATGTATGTAAAGACGAGCTTTTTTTATGAATTTTTCTGATGAGATGCTGTCTGCGATCCTGAGTCCCCTCTTTTCCTCAGATTTGGTGTAGCATTCAGTAAAAACTGGTTTATTATTGTGGAAATCTGGGGAGCTGAAAATAGAAGATTAGGGTTTTCATCCTTTCCACGTTTTAAGATTCCCAAGTTTAAAAGGAAAGACTGAATCTGTTTTAGGAAAGCTTTTGAAGTTTTACAGTTACTGTGTTTTATCTATTTGTGAAAATGTGCTTTGGTGGACTTTGTTTAATGTTGGTTTTTTCGGGGATTAGCAATAAGATACATTTTATTCGGTGGTTATATGAAATTCAAAAGAGAAATGATGATGAGCTAGTATACTTTTTTGACTGGGTGAAATTCGAGATGGATGTGATTAATTTACTAATTGCAAAATTACTGAACGGGAGAATTAATTCAAGAGGATGATGAGTTTTGAATTATAATCTTTTTCATGATAATTTGATTATTCAAATGATTTTAATATTAATTAAAGTTTGGTATGTTCTGTTATTATTGTTATTTTGTTATAAGTGAAGATATAAATAGTGATGGTAATATAGTTGTGGTCAGCTTTAATAATACTGAAACGCAATACCTTGTTTTTTCGGTCATGTTGTACTTCTTTTCATATTTAATTTTGTTAATGAGCTTAAGGAACTTGAAAATGGTTATTCTTGTTTAACGTTTTATACTCATCTAATTTTGCAAAAGAAATTAAACTTAACTTCTGTTCAAAAAGGAATATATGATTTTTTATTAAGGAAAATCTAACGGAACTAGTGAATAAAAAGAAAAATACAACGTGCATTTTCAGGCAATCTCAGCTCATTATCGTTGATGCTGAGCTCGTCTTTGTTCTCTCTTCTCTTGGGAACATGTCACATTTACGTCATTAGATTCGCATTGATAGGGTGCTAGCAATGGGAAAGAATATTGCCATCAGCAGAGAAAGCATTTGCTGGAAAGTGTTTTTATTATATTTAGAAGAAATTGATCGAAACTCTTACGTTTGTACTTGTAATATTCCACGAAATACATTGCACATATTTTTTTTTAGAGTGTCTTTTTCGTATATAGGTAGACAGGGTTCTCAGGTTTACCTGAAAGGGAGCGAATTGGATCTCTTGGAAGAGAGATCGCAGGAGTCTGCTTGTTCTGCACCGAGGCAGCGGCAGGCTCTGGGCACTAGGGCTGAAAGAGTACACAGGTGTCCTTCTCTCGGAAGGCTGAAAAATTGAAGAGGGGACAGGCTTAGGGGGCACAGCTGTGGTTCGACGTGTAGGCCTGGCGTGTCAACAGTGCCTGACAGACAAGTAGAGGTCAGGACCCCGGTAAGGCACAAAAGAGGCTGAGATTAGGTCCTGTCCCAGGAGGAGATCATAAGTCTTCAGGAATTTGTTCTTACTACTCCCAAGATGCCAACACTTTTAGGGGTGTGGTGACCTCAATCGGACAGAAGGGAGCGTCAGTCTGCATTTAGTTTATGCCGCCAGTAGTGATGTGGGCTTGTTATGTTAATGTTGGGTAGCTTGTCTCGTCATACGAGGGGAGATTTGGGCACTGTGTTCTGAGTGGAGACCTGTTGAGCACGATACCAACTTCAGAAGGTAAGAAAGATAGGCCCTGCAGCTGTGGGTCCTAAGGGAAGAGTGTTGAGTGATGGCGCTAGGAAGTGCCCAAGTACTTACACATATGGCAGTACGCCTGGCTAAAATCTCTTTGTG
The DNA here is from genome assembly GCF_040412425.1 of Macrobrachium rosenbergii. Taxonomy (NCBI): domain Eukaryota; kingdom Metazoa; phylum Arthropoda; class Malacostraca; order Decapoda; family Palaemonidae; genus Macrobrachium; species Macrobrachium rosenbergii. The sequence goes on from NC_089796.1 coordinate 55,431,456, forward strand.
GAGCCAAGACTGTAGGGTTATGTGTTTGCCTGGTGTGAAGGGGATGCTTTGGAAGGGCTCCTTTTGGCTTTTGCACTGGGCTTCCAGGTGTCCAGTGTAAAGGAGTGCACAAGGGATAGGTGGTTGGCCCATTTTTTGGTCAGACTGAGTTAAAGGAAGGAGGAAGGAGTTATCTGCAATGGAGAGTGGACTGATGCTACAGCTGGTGGTATTGGGCATCTGACAGCTGCTCAGAACAGGTTGGGCTGCTTTTCACTGATGTGCAGAGCCAAAGGGCCTGGGGCTTAGTTGAAAGTCCTCAAGTTTCATTTGATTCAACAAATTCTCAAACTTCAAGCACCCAAGTACCTTTAGCCAGTGACGCAATGCCTGGTCTTTATATGCCCATTCAGGACCAGGTTCTGAATGCCTTATTTGGGAAGGTTTCATCACTGCTGCCAACGTTCAGGCAGAAGTTTATAGGCAAATTACAGCCCTCCTGACCTCGCAAGGCTGAGGTTTCCTTTGCTAATTTTTTAGCGAATTGAGGTTGTCCCATCCCTTTCCCAGCATGTATTTGGATAGATCATGGTATTTTCGGTCTTGGTTGCCTTGTACTTATGCAAGATTTGTTCAAACAGTCTCCAGCACTTGTGCTTCGATCTGCGTCATCCCAGGGTGGATGGAGATGGTGGATATTTGAGCATTAGAGGGGTGGAGACCAGGGGTTAATGGGCGGCTCGGTGTTGGACCAGTGCCATGGCACTGGCTTGTTTGGCTTGTTTGATTTCTTGCTTCCTTTCTCCCTTAAGGCTAACTCATGCTGTCACTGCTTTTCTTTCTCTTCTCTGCAAGGCAATTTCATGCTTTTGCTGCTTTTTCTTCCTTTTCTAGCTCTTTAGCATTTGCCACCTGCTCTGAACCCATTGGGCCAGGGGGTCCCCTTACATCCCCATACTTTTCCTTACTTCTGTACTGGAATGTGCCTATTTGCTTGGTACAGAGTAAGCTGGGCCACTCTACAGGTGCATGGGCCATGCAAGCAATTACATGGAATGGAAATGGCTGCTTGCCTGTGCCATGCAGGCATGAAGTTAAATTATAGTTAGGCAAGGTGCTAATGTAATGGTTCGTGGGTGCCTACAAAACATTGGGAGAGGTCTCCCATAGAAGGCAACACTGTTTGTTGCTGATTTAGGCCAGAGCATTCACTGACAAGTGGCACTGTGATGATAGTAATATGAAGACCTTCTCAAACATTTCTTGCCTCTAGGAGCACCATTTGTTTAAGATATGATAGATGTGCCCAAGACAGGGAACATGTTAGTGAGTTGGGTGGAATGTCTTGTTTGGTATTTGAACCCTGTCCTCCACAGAGCCAAAGTCAACAGGGTTTTCACTCTGTGGTATTCCAAAAATTAACATGATTGCACTTTTACCACTCTGAATATGAAAGTTACCAGATAGCTGAGGTTGGCTTTGCACCCTATACCCTTCATTGATGTTACAAAAGCAGAGAAATGTAAAATACTAATGAAGGGGTTTGACATGTGTAGATAAGGTGCAAGAAATGTGACACACAACTGATTTGTTTCACACAAGTTAGATCTAGATGCTTTGGTGCTTAGCAAAACAAAGATTAAAGTATATGCAGAAAAATGAAAAAGACAAAAATAGTTGTATCTGTCGAGCTGAAAATGTAGAGTTTCTGAACGGTAATCTGTATTGTCAGGTAGACTGGGAAATGGAGAAGGAGCGAAATGTCATAAGAAAATTATATTGGTAAGATTGAGGTGTTAGGGAAGGAAATTATCATTGTAAAGTTTATATCAGAGAATGAAAAAGAAAAGTGTATGAATGACTGTTAAGTGACTGAATGTGCATGAATTGGTTCAGAGAATTTTGAAACAGTAGATGGATGATTTCAATGCAAGGACAAGTGCAGAGGAAGAGATGGTAATGTTGAAGGTATGGAGTTCCCTGGTGTAAAGTAGAATGCTGAGTCTTGTGTATACTGTATGTGTTTTTGATAGAGTTTGTGGAAATAATAGTTCCAAAGAGGCTTTTGGGAAAGAGTACATCTGAGGAAGAAAGTATTGCATTGTGCTTTATTGCAGAATAAAAAGACAGCTTTATGAGTTTAATGATAATAGCTGAAAAGGAAAAGATGAAAATGAATGTAAATGTAGCTGGTGTAATAAAAGGAAGTCAAAAGATCACACAAGAAAAATAACTCAGTGCAAATTGAAGACTCGGAGGTGGAAGGAATACTCTGCTGAATGAGGTACGTGTAAAACTTTAAGATGGGGGTCATATGTCAGTAGAGAGCATTTTTTTGGTTTTAGGAGGGGCTGAGAGGGAAGGGAATAAAAGGAAAAAGTTACGATGAGAAGTGAGAAACTGAGGCACAGTATCAAGGTAGAAAGATAGAATGTGAGCTCAGGAATATAAATACAGGTGGGTGTCCATAAAGTCTCTTTACAATTTAAAAGATACAAAGCAATGAAGAGACAAATATGTGGAAATTATTATAAAATGAGGAGTAGATATTTTGTGCTTTTTCCTTAGTTAATACACCTCTATATGCACCATTAGTTGCACAGCACATCAAGACAGTACTGATTTCTGCCATGTTCAAGCTGTAGCATAGTCTCATCAATGGTGGCATGGCACTAATGACTTTTGCTTGAGATCAGTGACAACCCATATCTGTTCAATACACGATATCTTTAATATAACCATAGAAAGAAGTCCAGGGAGTGTTGGAGTATCTGTGAACAAGGTGGTTGTGGAATTGGGTCATCCTTTGTCCACTAGTCTGGAAATGTTTGATTTAGAAACCCAAGAACATGCAGTCCCCAATGTGGTGGTGCACCATCTTGCTGGAAAATGATGGTTGGTTGAAGGTCATCTCATGGCGGTGCCATCTCATTCAGTCAAAATAATGGCAGATGACTATTCAGAAAGTATGTCTCACTGAAGACAAATGGACCAGTGGATTCGATTGCACATGATGGCACATCACATTCACCTTTGGACTATCTCGGCAGTTCCCCAGTCACAGGGGATGTTCTGATCCTCAGACTTCTCACATTGTGTGTGTTCAGTTTCCCCTGAAACATGAAAAAGGTTACCCCATCACTAATCACTAAAAACAACAAACTCGGTTGAGGGGATGCTTTCATCCTCATAAATTCTGTTCCACAGCATGCTAACTGCAACTTTTTTTTTCATCTTTGGTTTATTATTTGCCTGGAGTGCCTGTATGAGTTGCACCTGTGCTAGGCAAATCGTAAGTTCTTGTGTAGGGACTTTGTGCACTTGAACTTGCAGCTGTAAGTGTCTGGCAGCAGTATGGGTGGGACTTTGTAGGAGAACGATGAAAGGCTTGTCTTACACGATCGATGTTTTCTCAGATGTTCTTGGTCGTCCACTCCTCCTTTATCCGACACTGTCCCGTTCCATAAATTTGTGCCATGCACGAACTGATGGACGCACAGTGGATCTCTTCCATACTTAGTTCTGTGAGCGTTTCAAGAGTCTGCGTATCCGATTTTGTTTCACAAATCATGACACATTGCGCCTCTTCTAAGGAGTAGCCATTATTTTAGGGTTTCATTTAAGAAAATGTACCTCATTCATCAACAGGGTACTGAAATACACAAATGCAAATGCGACAGTAATTTTGATAACTGCTGAGTGGCTATATAACGGATCTGATTAAGATATCTCATCAATACTTTTATAATATATTTTTGAATTGTAGAGACTTTATGGACACCCTGGTATGTATATAATATAGTCAAAAGAAAAATAGAGAAAATGAAGAGGAAATGGTAACGAATAATTTTTTTTTATTTATTTACATTTGCTTTATTTCATTAAGCATAATACCATCTAATGTAACTGCACGGGTTGTAAGTGCACCTTTGTTTTGATAAGCATATTGTTGTAGGAGTAGACTAGTCAGGGGGAGTGGAGTCCAATGGGCAGCGCATTTATTTGTAAGATAATTTTTTGTCATGACAGAAATATTGTTGTTGTTATACACAGACAGAATTTGGTCTTTGCAGACATTGTATGGTTTATGAGTATGACACTTTCTCTCTCTCTCTCTCTCTCTCTCTTCAGAGACTAGTATAATTGGTATATTCCCCATGCTGTGTATTTTCTTTCTTTTACCTCAAACATGTGACGTTTGTTAACCTCCTTCCTCAAAAATAGTAATCTGGTCAGCAAAATATGCACACCATGTTATACAGTTTTATGAGTTTGTATTAGACTCAGACTCAGTCAGCCTCTGCAGCTGACATTATGGGAAAATAACGTTTATTGTTGCCTTATCTAGGCTTTGTTTAGATTTTCAAATTTATTGCAGAATTTTTTCCCAAAATTTTTATTCGTAGTTTGTCTGGCAATATTTGATAGTACTGTAGGATGGCTGAAATTGAAATTACGTTTTTTCTCCAGTCACAAAAATGTTTAGTTTTATTATCTTAACCCTCTCTCTCTCTCTCTCTCTCTCTCTCTCTCTCTCTCTCTCCCAGTTACTGTCAAATGAATTGGAAGTATATTAGCATCTTGATTTTGATGAAGGTACATCCCAGTGTAATCTGGTTCCCAACGTTAATTATGAAGTTTCAAAGCGGGAGCTAATTGCGTTTCAGCAGACGAAAAGGCAGAATGTTGCTGTTTTCATATGTCTCTTCCATTTGTCAAACGGAGATTGAATCGGTTATCATAAAGAAACGCAGCGAATGGCTGGTAGTCGCAGTGCTGTCTCTCTCTCATATATAAATTATATATATATATATATATATATATAATTTATATATATATATATATATATATATATATATATATATATATATATATATATATAGTATATACGTATATATATACCACAACTATCCCTAAGCTAAGGGGTCGGTTGCCCCGATGCATCTTCTTCCAGTTTCTATCAAATACATTTTTATCTGCTCAGTTATTCACCAAGTCTTCCTGCACTTAATGATGCCATTCAGTCCTTTGCCTTACTCTCGACCTTCCTCTCCTAACAGGTTCTACCCAACCCTTCTTCATTCCTACCTCCCCACTCATCCTTAATTCATCCCCAAACCATCTCTCTCATATGGTAATCTTTACCGCCCCGACACTTCTGATTTCTCCATTTTCCGGCCTCCCACGCAGCGGGATCCCCAAAAATCACCTCAGCATCCCCATTTCTGTCCGCTCCAGCTTGTGTTCCTCCTTCCTTCTTAATACCCATGTTTCTGAGCCATGCATCATCACTAGTCTGATTTCGGCACAGTAGGTCACTTTTAGTTTATTTGACATTCTGTTGTCACACAACCTCTGCCACCTCTCTCCATTTCTCCCAAACTGCTTTTATCCTTCTTCCAACCTCAACTTCACACCCTCCCTCCCTCCTGGCATAAAATAGATCTTAAGTACTTGAAATATTTTACCTTTTTAAAATCTAGCGCTCATCTGTCTTGTATAAATAACCTATCCTTTCCCTGCCATTCTCCTCTCCTTTGCAATTCTCCTTCTGTCTCTTCCGTATTCACCAGATCATCTGCTTATGACAATTCCCATTGATTCATATATATATATATATATATATATATATATATATATATATATATATATATATATATATATATATATATATATATATATATATAATTATATATATAATTTATATATATATATATATTATATATATATATATATATATATATATTTGTTTATTTATTTATGTAATTACGAAACAGCAACCGTTGGCGTTATAGAAGATGAAGATATTGTTCATTGATTGTTGGTATTATATCCTTAGCTCTATAATTATATAATTTATTACAGAAAAATGTCAGCATCAAAGTAACGAACTGTGGACGCCTTCAGTGCTGACAAGGAAGTGTTAATATCTGTCTGTGCTCTTCTTTCATCAGGATATTAGCTTAAGGTGGTTTTTTACTTTGCTTTCTATTTATATTTTTTATTGCAGTCTCATGATACCTATAAAGGATTACACCAAATGAAACGGTAAGCGGGCTGGAAGGAGAAAAGAGGTTCCTTGTTTTATATAGTCTGATTTGAAGTAGATTAACGACATTTCCTGATAGCAATATGGATAGTGTTGATGTCAAATGTGAATGTTGATTTAAATGTTCATTTATCCCTATTTTTTTCGTTTGATTGTCATTTAGTAAATTTAGCCAATAAACCTACCGTTCTAGCTGAAGTTTCAGTATTTGCCGTTGAAGGCCGAAGGAATTTTGGACTTTAGACCTCTGCGAATTTCTTCGAGCAAACCTTTAAATCTGCCCCGTAATTCGTGTGCTGGAAGAACGATAAGCGGAGCCATTGTTGCAGTGTGAATTGCAAATAATCTCTGAGACGTGCAGAATTGGGCTAACCCAACAGAATTCTCTCTCTCGTGCGCGCGCGCGCGTACGCGTTGCTGTTTCCTTATTTGGGTAAGTGTTGTGCATGTGGAAAGTAATGCAATTCGTAAAACTTTTTCCTGGAGTTGAAGATCTTATATAAAGGAATTTATTGCTGTTATTTTATTTTGTTTATGTGGCGCTTCTTCTTTCTACTAGTCTCGCATCGTTTAGATTGCTTCACGCACATTCCAAGTATGAACATTCAGTTGTACGGATATGTGTTTTGTATGAGTGAGTTGTGGTCTTTTTAGATTTGTGTGGGACTGATTGTATGAAAACTACCCCAATAAACTTAACATACTTGGTTTACTGCATCTCGTATACTGAATTATTGTTGTTCATTGAAGAATAATCAGTAACTAATCGTTACATAAATGTTTCAAGAGTATAATGATTATAAAAGTTACATTTATTTTGGGGGGATTTCTCAGACGTCAATTTTCTGTAAACTTTCCTTACAAATTTCCCAGCAGTAACTGAATTTATATCCAGTAGAACTTTTCACAGTATTACGATTATGATTTCACAGCCTTTTCTGTAAGAAACTGAATAATCACAACCAATGGAATTTAGATTCTATTGATATTACGTGGACATAGAAATATTTATAACCTAATAAATAAGTAAATTGAAGCGCTCGATTTTGTTGACAAAACTAGCCTGAAAACAAAAGTTACTTAGTAGTTTCCATCCTTGGCTTTTGAAGCATTGCACTTACAGGATGTTTCTTTAGCTTCTAAAGTGTTGAAATTTACTTGGTTCATTTTACTTATCGTAGTATTACATTTTCGTCATTATCGGATTGTAAAGTAATTATTGAACATAATAGCTGTAATATTAGAAAGGAATTATCTTTGTAGTCATATGAAATATTCATTTCCATTGATGTGCTCTTCTGTTGTGAGAACAGAGCTAAATACTCGGAGAATATGTATCCTAGGGCGCAAAGAGTCATCACAAATACCCTTTGGCCTTAAGGCACACCAGAAACTCCCGTAAATTCTGACTGCACCAAATCTGCCGCTAGAAATGTTAAAAGCTTCTCAGAGTAACGTGTGTACTAATGACGTCCAGGTTATGCAATGGAAGTGACCGTACAAGATACCTTTATTTTATATTCTAGTATCAATTGAATTGGGTTTTTGTACACTGCATCAATGATGTTTTGTCTTCTTCCAAATACGTGGATATCATTTGCTGGTATTTCTGATTATTTCTTTGATTAAAGCTGAAGTAAAAATGAGCTGTGGAATGACATAGTTTGTTTTTGTTGTATGGGAGAGATTTGAAAGGTACGTTGATTATATGCAATATCAACTTCTCAGAGCCGATTTCTATATATTGTATGAGTGGGTTTTACAGAAAGAAGTGATTTGTATAAATTTGAAAACAATTTACTTCCTGTTTAGGATTTCAGGAATTGCAAGAAGTACCCGACAAGGATACTCATTAACATATGAAGAACTTTTTGACATGGAAATGCAACTGAACTCGTATTATGGTATAGTAAAACACATACTCCTGATATCTACATAAAATGCCATGGAAGGGGTAAAGAAAGTCAATGACTCTTTGAGAGAAAAATAGATATTTACTTTTACTTATACCAGCATATGCGGTAAGACTGTTAAAAATACTTATGAATGAAATAATAAGTTGAGGAACAAGACAACTCTTACTTTCTTGATTCTTGCAGTGAATGGTGTTTGTGGTTTAAGCGACACAAGATGCAATATAGAGTGTTAGCTTCCATGATGCCTGTAAAACCGAGAGAACCTGTCATTTTTGTATGCCCACCAAATAATATTCTCTGACTTTGAAATAGACGCGGACCAACAGATGGCGCCAAGACCGCCATGAATTATATCACGAATAGCAAGTAGGCGGAAGCTAAATGTTATATATATATATATATATATATATATATATATATATATATATATATATATATATATATATATATATATATATATATATATATATATATATACAGGAAAGGACACCATACGTTTAGTTTAGTGTCTCGAGGGATGAGCTCGGAAGACAAAGAAATTGCATATAAAAAGCATTTTTATGACGTCCCAAAGGGAAGGCAGATGTTTCAGGTCTAGCTGTACTCTATGTGTATTCTCTCTCTCTCTCTCTCTCTCTCTCTCTCTCTCTCTCTCTCTCTCTCTCTCTCTCTCTGTAATAACAAAGGGTCTGAAGAGCTCCAGACCCTCTGTTATGGAAACTTTTTTTTTTATGACTGCGGCTACTTGCTCCTGCTGATGAAACTCCATTGTTTCCCGGTTTACAGAAGTTGGATCAGTTGGTGGGTATCATTAAATTAGTGTTGACTTTAAGACATTAAGGATGTTCATTTCGTTAAGGCTAAATTTCCCAGAGGAAATAAAGGCATCTGACTTTATCCATTTAGGATCAAGATTCCAATAATAGCCCGTTAAGATGAAAGATATTTTTTAAGCTCGGGTAAAATCAAGATTTTTCAGTCTTACAGTCTGTCGAGTAGTAGTACGAAAATCTGGGTTATTTGAGACTCTTCTAATTTTTCCCCAATCTCAGTATTTTATTCTGAATGCTCAGATTTCTCACTCGAGCGTCTTAAATTACAGTAATTAGAAAAACAGAATTACTCAAGCAGTCATTTTAGACTGTTAAACATTATTGTCTGCGCTTGAATATTTTTGCGATGACATGGAATTGTCCTCAAAGGGTCAATGACATTTTTAATAAAAATGGACACTTCAATTTGCAGTAACGTCCACAGTTTCAGTAGTAACGTCCACATTTCAGTAGAAAGCTTTCCATAATCATATACATATATATATATATATATATATATATATATATATATATATATATATATATATATATATATATATATAATATATATATATATATATGTAATTCTAATAACCACAATGCCCTCTTAACTTCTCGAATTCTTCACTTTTTGGATATGCTTGTAACTACGAAGCCGTGACATCCAAACACAAGAAATTGAAGAGACTTGGGATTTGCCGGTCGCGGTCCTTCTCGTGGCCAGGTCGGCGCAACGTGACCTCCTTGTGGTTGAGGTGACCCGGGTTCGTCTCCCGCGACCGGCAAATCACAAGTCTCTTCAATTTCTTGTGTTTGGATGTCATGGCTTCGTAGTTACAAGCATATCCAAAAAGCGCGAAGAATTCGAGAAGTTAAGAGGGCATTGTGGCGATTAGAATTACATATGTGTCTAGTAAAAGTGACCAGTAGATTCTACATATATATATATATATATATATATATATATATATATATATATATATATATATATATATATATATATATATAATATATATATATATATATATATATATATATATTATATATAAATGTATATATATATAACTGTATATATATATATATATATATATATATATATATATATATATATATATATATATATAGAATCTACTGGTCACTTTTTGCCAGATACGTTGGATACGCTTGTCACTACAAAGCCTTAGATCCAAATGAAAGAAATATGTAGGAAATTCTGATGCCTGGTAGCAGGAATCGAACCTGCATCCCAAGTAATCAGAACGAGGTCGAGTTCTCGTGCAAGCGTATCCAAAAGTGTGAATAATTCGAGAAGTTAACAGGGTATTGTGGCTATTACAGTAACAGCATATATATATATATATATATATATATATATATATATATATATATATATATATATATATATATATATATATATATATATATATGTTACACCTACAGATTCAACATTCCTTTCAAAATGCTACATGTAACGTGTTTTGCCTAACTTCAGAAAACGTGGTAACCCGCAGCCTCTCTCTCTCTCTCTCTCTCTCTCTCTCTCTCTCTCCAACACCATCCTCAAAATATATTCTCTAAGGAAACACAATCTTTCCTAAATAAATAGATTTATTATCAAACAAACCCAACAAATAATGAATTAACAAAGAAAAGATTAAAATGCATAGTAAATGAATTATCAAGTCAAAATAGTCTAATTCAAGATTTTAACCTTACTCTGGCTAAAAGCCTTTACACTCAAAACTCCCACAGATTCCATCTTAGACATTATACATCTAGTCTTAAAGTCAACCACATTGAAACAACCACTAAACTGCAAAGATTGCAGTGTCCTTTCTCTATCACCACGGCAACCCCACAGACATCTGTCGAAAATCAAACAAACCGTAATCTCCAACAAATACAGTACACAAGTATATGACATAATGGAAATCTAAAATGTATGGTTAACCAATGTCAAATCAGAACATAATAAAATATAATATTAAAGTGACATAAATGACTATGTCCAATTCTCCCCACAAATTCATAAGTGTATTGGATAAGGTAAATTCACGAGTTCACAGTCCACACAGAAAAAAAAAGAGAAGTCTGGATTTACCTTAACTGCCGGTTTCTAAGAGATTGGAACACACAAAGCCACGTCTGGACGATATCTCTCTCGCTTAGTTAATAATCAATCAGACCTAACTTTTGGTCACAATTAGACACAATCTCCATTTTTCTAACGCACGAACTTACGTACTTGCATACCAACTCGGTCGGTTGCCTCACATATCAGCGTCAATATTCTGTGTTCATCGAGCCAAAACAGCTGAAGTAATTGAACTATCTGCTGACTGCAGTGATTTTGCAACTGTGTCACCATCCAAAGTACCACTCTGTAGCATCTCTTTCCTTCATCACACTATGACTGAATATGCACAGTAAATTTAAAATGAAACACATTTCCTTATATATATATATATATATATATATATATATATATATATATATATATATATATATATTATTATATAATATATAATATTTTGTTTATTGCCTAATATTTTGTTTAGTGTTTGTGCATTGGAATTCTCATCCTGCCTTCATATTTCCTGGTTATTGGAGTTTTCCCCACTTTGATATCAATTCCTTGTGTTGAAACTCTCCCCTCTATCCGCATTATCTCTGCCATTGGTATTTGATATTTTTTTCCCGACTTTGAAAATAATTTCCGTTTCATCTGAAGGCTCTGCTGATAGGATATCCTGTCATTCCTCATTTCGCTTGAAAGAAATGGTACAATTTTACACAGTATGAAGCCATTGCTTGCTGATATGTCCGAAGTGTTATTCGACGCTCAGTTATGAGCAGTGACTGTCAGAAAATACACAGGAGATAACACATTTTTGTTTCGAAATAAAAATTCGACTACCTCGGTCTCCTAGCTTTTTCATTGTTAGTTGTTATTAATTACAATCGTTATCTATGGAAGAATTGGTCATTCATCGTCTGAACCGATATGTAAGTTTTTGGGCTTGTCTGAAGGTTATTTCTTATGTTAAATAAATGACAAACTCCGGGTTTACTCATCCTTATTTTATTCATTCCATTTACTTCGAATGCTGAAAAATTAAAACGTGTTATTGAGTGTTAACTTGCTTTTACTATGTAGTATATTATCTTAAGTAAAAGAAAGAAAGAAAGAAAGATAATGTCGGTACAACCATCACAGTCGGTAATGCTGTCAAGGTTGAAACAGAGCTGCTATTTGTGAACTTATTTTTCATAATTTGCCCCTGGTATAATGGAATGCCGAATAGGCTGTTAATTGACGACATTCTAATGGAATGCCATATGGGATTTTAATTGCTATACTATGATGTTATGTAATTCTGTTTGTTATTGACTACATTATAATGTCATAAAAGTTCCGTTTGTAGAAAGAGAGAAAAACGAGCAAATTGAAAACATTCAGTGGAATATAAGTGAAAATAATGGAAACTAATTGTTTTACACTGTATTCAGCCTGATGCTTATGCAAAGGATAAGTCGCCTGCTTCTTGCCCATGTAGCTAGGAAGGTATACTGTAGGCTATATATGCAGATGGCGTCTGGCCTTCTGTTCACCAATCCATACACTTCACCGACCCAACTTTGCTTGACTCCGCTGATTCGATGCAGTACAGTACTTGTATAGTAAACGAGACATCAACAGCTAAGAAAAGACTAAACACAAAAACTGAGCTGGGAGATTCGGTATTTTTTGTATAGTAGTTAGTGAGTTTAAAAACAAATTGTGTGAAAATCGGTGGAAATCTGAATAGAGTAACGTTTTCACTCCTGAATACACGAAAGGACAGAATGTATCAAGGTTACATCGTCATTAGTAATTCTCTGGAGATGTAATATGAGATGTTAACGGAACAGGTACTTTGCGCTCTCCCTGAAGCGTTTTAGATTATAACCGGGAGATATTTATACAGTATAAGGAAAGTGAGTCTGGCGTTACTCTTTACGTCGCTGGGAATAACTTGCAATTAAAATTCGAATTTAATGGTAGTGTGGAAAAAGCATTATCTTTACAACAAACTGTTGTAGACAATGGTTCGTAGATGTTTCAGTATCGCATCTGATAACTTTGGGCTTTACTTGAATGGGAAGGTTGTGGAAGCCCTGGAATTTAAAATGTTTGTGTTTATGCATCCTTGTCTTCAATTGGCCTCGCAGTTACTCCTTTTTATCAACCAGTATCTTTATTTGTGAAATTTAATCACTATTTGTGTTACTTATTACCATCGGGATATATGGTTGGGGAAATTATATTTGAAAAGTTAGTCATATTTTTCCCTTAGTTAAATCTTAGTTATGTTCACCACTGTGGTCAAAAATATCACCGCGGTGGAACCAGATAATCTGTCCCGAAGAAATAAGGATGTATTGCATTTAGAGTGTCATCATTAAAAAAAACGGCCAAGGTACTTTATCATCGAACAGAGTAAGGATTTCACAACTTCAAAGGAACTAGTAACTCTGAAACAACTCAGCAATGCTTACCTGGAACACACTGTTGCTTCATGAAGAATACTTACAAATACCTGTCCTTTTATATAAGATTAATTAGTGTATATTTTAAGAGAAGTATCTTTGATATGACACCACTGACAGTTGTTTATCTTTAAACAAGTAATAAAAATGTGCTGTAATTTTCACGAGGGCAAGAATAGCACAGTTTAAAAAATTAAAATACAGTAATTGTTTTTATGAGCATATATGGAAAAACAATGGAAATCGGTGCGAGACAGATCGTTTGTGGTGCTTTTGCTTCTGCAGGAGTAATGAAGATATTGCTTATGGGCGGTCATGGGTGTGACTGATGGTAAAAGAGGTGAGGTTTATCAATATAGGTGCCGCGGGTTGAAGTAGCGGCGATTAATGCTGCTTGCAACAATTTTGTTTCTGGATGATGATCTAGTTTTGCAGAGGGCACGAAGAAAATCAACAATAGCGGGAATGAATTGCGTGTGATTGCCTACCGACTCATGTCATTGGAGGAATGAGATCCATGGAGTCGGATCTCGATATTAGGCTTAGCAAGCCTAACTGGTCAGTATTGGGTTCCCAGGACGGAATGACAAACGGAATTTTATAATTCCCCTGCATTGTTTCCTCACCTGTTGGATAGTATGGGATGTGATGGTCTTTCTTCAAAAATTACTAATAGGCATAAAACCGTCCGTCGCTTCCACAAGGACATAATGTCTCAAGAGAATGAACCAGACCGTCGTTGCATCCAGCTGGAGAAAAAGACACCTAAGGATTTGTGGTGAAAGGACGTCAAACTACGGAAATTAGATTTGGGAATTAAATAAAGGAGATTAGGGACTTCACATTATCATCATGTATGGCGTCTTGTGGTCACAAGTTTGTCCAGATCAATAAACAGATGGTATTAAAGTGATAAATAGATAGGAAATAAGCATGATGTGAATATAGGTGATGGAAAGGAATAAACGAAAGGGAAAATGAAAAACAATCGGGCAAGACAGATCTTTTGCCTCATTCTCCAACAAGGTGGTTCTTATGTAGGATCTTTGAGGGAGAGGGATTTTCCTGTGTTGGGATTGCATAGCCTCTCTCTCTCTCTCTCTCTCTCTCTCTCTCTCTCTCTCTCTCTCTCTCTCTCTCTCTCTCTCTCACACACACACACACACACATTTTGTTCATCTTGGTGAATGTGTTTATGCATCCCTGGCAAAAAAGTTATGAAATTACAAGAGACAGATATGGAGGTCAGGGGATACAAAAGGAAGTGGTAGGACGCAGGGCTTTACTCCACAACCTGATAAATTATGATGAAAGCGAAAAGTAGAAGTAGGAGTCTTTTCTCAATCGGTATAGAAAGTGAGTACCATTACAATACGCATATTGACTAGACATCCGTTTGGACGAACCACCGCTGATGATGTGAAAATTATGCAAGAGCGCCTGATTCCAGTACCACCCAGCACTGACCCGGCCCAGGCTTTTTTTTAACATTAGTCTCCGCAAGAGCAACAATCGAAATAAGTTCACCAGTATTATTCTCGACGACAATGAAGAATAAAAAACAAAAAAATGTTACCCACGAAGAAGCGTTGCGTTTATACGATCGCGCGCGCTTCAGAGTGGATACATTTGTCTTCAAGTTGTATTGCCATTATAATACACACAACGTTAACCATACCTGAAGAGATAGCCAGTGTGTATCTCTTCAGGCATGGTTAGCGTTGTGCGTATTATAATGGCACTCGCTTTCGATACTGATTGAGAAAAGACCCCTACGTCTACTTTTCGCTTTCATCATAATTTATCAGGTTGCCGAGTAAAGCCAAACGCCCTGCCCCTTCCTTTGTATGCCCTGAGCTCCATATCTGTCTCTTGTGGCTGGGCATTACTACCCCTTTTGTGATGCCATCACTATTTTTCCCGTGATTTCAGTCCGTTTTTGCAAGTGGCAACGCCCTAGATTGATAAAAATATGGTAACGAAGGAATGCGGTTGTTTAGGTTTTAGGTATAGTTTTCTTAGACTTTTGTGGCTTCTCTGTGATTATGGTCAGCTCAGCTTGTTGGCTGCATAGTTATACAATTTATATATATACAGTATATATATATATGTGTGTGTGTATATATATACAGTATATATATATAAATACATGTGTGTGTGAAAACATTCTAATTATTGAGGCTCTATTTAAGGTAGGTCAACTTTGGCGAAAACCAAAACCGCGCAGGTAAATGCAACGTGAGTTATAATTTTTAATTAAGATAATTGACAGTAAGTCAGCCATCTTCTCCTAACACCACTTGCTATTCACACACATTAAGAAAACGGCGTCTCTTCTAATGTTGTGAGCAGTCTGTACCTGAGAATCAGGAAATTTGAAATTTGATGGCTAATTTGAATGGCATACTGTATCTTTAAAAATTTCATTATTTCAAAAAGCAAACGCCGAAGGCACCCCTCCAGAATACAGACTTTTAGAAAAACCAATCATCATGGCTGTATCATTCATCGTTATTGCTTCACAGATATGTTGGGTCCCTCACCCACCCCCTACCACATCTAAACGCCAAATATCGATATCTGAGTCTTCAGAACAGCTGAACGGATTTTGATGAAATTTGGCACGATTAGAGACCTTAGTGGGAAACCTCTGAAGCCAGAGTTTCATCCTAGTCGGTTGAATATTTCCAGAGTTATAAAAGGCCGAAGTCGTGGTTTTTGTATACTCCGGGTTGCTGGGCTTTACTAACCGCCAACTACCATGGCGGTTGATACAAGCGGAACACTTGCTGTAATATTCTGACAATGAGCAATCTAATCTCTCGGTGTTACTCGGCTATGACTATTGACTAATGTACTCCTCTGTATAATGATAATATCCAGACGGGAATCTCTTGTTTATCTTACTATAGTTTTGGTTTTTCTTTCTTTCTTAACTCTTCATCTGTAAATCCTTATAGACAGAGTCAACAGATTTCAAATCCAAGAGGACGTCAAAGGGAACTCAGCTTGCAAAGTGAGACAAGTTGTAGATAAAGGTGATAAATAAATAAATGAATATGAGGGAACAGAAAATAAAACCAATACACCTGAAATTCAGGTCAGCAGAGAGCAGGAATGAATTTGCTCCTCGCTTAAATGTTTGGAGTTCAGAAGATTCCATAACTCCACCAGGCAAACTGTTCCACATTTTAGTTGTAGCCAAGATAAAACTCCTAGCAGCTCAGTAGTAAATAAACCTTATGCTAGAAAACGGCACACTGTTCAGCAGCAGCAGCAGCCTGCGTAGTGTTGTGAGAAAAAAACAGCTAGGTGAAGTAAAGAAGAGTATAGAGAATGTTTGTCATTTATGTAGTAAATATTATGCAGTAAAGATAATGAACTCATTTTACGTCCATGCAACAAGTTAGCATTAAGAGTTGGCAAAATAAAATTGACTGATGACATACCTCTGTCCAAGAGGTTGAGGTGAGAGTCAGCTCTGGAAGAACTAGAGAACAGGACTCTAAACAAGGAAGAGCAAACAATTAAAAACACCTAAATATGATAACCTTATCCCGAAACATTGTGTATGTATTTAAGTATGTTTGTATGTATATGTTTATCCTCAAAATCATAGTTCTCAAGCATTGCTTACTACAACGATTTTACGTTGTGAAGGGGATTAAGGTCCTGATGCTGAGTAAACATGGTTGTGAATTGACCTTATTTCTAATTATTTCCAAGACGAAGAAAGTAAAGAGAATATCAGAGTTCACTGGAAAGAAAAGAACGAGCTTAGTCATGTACTGGGATTGAGTAAAGTCATGTTAGAGTTATCGACTAAGGGTTGCAAGAAGGTCAGAGAAGACAAGGGTGAATTCATTTTTGATATGTAAGCTGTTTGATACTCTCTTGGCTGACAAAATATATTCAATTTTTGCCAGAAAAAACACGATTAACATGTAGATATTCAAGTGTATAAATCCGATTGTCTTTACAAAAGATCATTGAATCATGAAAGGCGACTGAACGGAACGAAATCCAAACTTTCCATGCAAGTAAATGCTTTAGCCCAATAATCGCACCTAAAGAAGCTTTCTCATAGCAGTGCAGTGTTGATTGTCCTTTGTGCCCTGTTAGTGCTGTGGCGAAGGCAGGCGGAGCCATCAAAGGGCTTCAGTTACTGAAGAATTCCGTAGAAGGTCTGGGTATATATTGAAGGCCATCCTTATATCAGTATTTTGAGTTTTGCTGTTATAGGCCTCTTCAAATTTATCAAATTATTTTTATGTAAAAGCTCATGAACTAGTAATTAAAAACCTTGGTGGAAGAGAACAAAGAGTCCAGTTCTATTCTTCGTTTGCGTTTCCTTGAATGAATATCTGGCTAGTTTTACGGTGTGTAACGTGTTCATCATTTTCTGTCTCTCTTGATAGCAACCTTCATATACTTGAAGAGAAGAACGTGTAAATTTTATCCGCAGTGTTATTGTCTTTCACGGCCCATCAGTTTTTTCAAACCTTCATGGAGGGCATACAGTTATTTACAGTTTAATAGGCAGCAGTGCAGCGAGTTTTACCTTTGTGTTCCTCTTGAAAGTTATGAACTCGTAAATAGAGAGTGATGAAAGATAATATAAAGAAAGTCATTTTATTCTCCTTTGCATTTCATTGCATGAAAATCTGTTTTTTTTTCACTAACTTTTGAATATTTATATTACATGCAAGTTATGTGTTCATTGTTGTTTTTCTGTTATTCACTCGCCTTAGTCAGATTACATGAAAATGTCTACCAATAAATTTAATCCTAATAAGTTATTTACTCCACGGCCTACCAGTGATTACCAACATGCATGCCGGAGTATGCAATTATTTACACAGTTTGATAGACAGATTTAACTTTCATGTATTTAAACTCGAAGAAAACAGTTGCATTAATTTTCATATTGAAATTTGAAAATACTCTTTTGTCAAAATATTGGCTGTTTTTGTGTCACATACATTTAACAGACCTCAAACACATGAGAAGATATATACACTGAAAAATCATACATCAGATTTATTTTTAACTTACAAGGAAGGGGCGGGGGGGAGGGGAATGCTGAGAAAGAACAGATGGTGAATACCTCAGTGGATTCTTTTTATAGGCTCTGATCGGCGGTGGGGAGGATGGGGGCGGTTCCTAGCTGATAATGAGATTTCAACCAAAAATGTAGAGGCACCTGTTCCTTGAATTTGATCTAGAGTAGGGTAGAAGGGGCCAGGAACTTTTCTTACTACTTTAACTGGCAGTTTCTGTAAAGGAATTATAAGTGTACTTCTTTTGACAAGACTGCAGAACAAAGTCAAACCTCATAGATCTCTAAACTTTTGACCCTACACAGAACATGGTGGAATTTATTGTCTAGATTGAAATGCTATTGTATTAGCAGCATTAATTTGAGCGCTTGAATTTTTCCTTCCTAAAATATTAGAAGTGTTAGCTGTCTTACACAAATGAGGAATCTTGAAAAGTACCCAGTCATAGGTGGTAAGGTTTTTTTTAACCACTTGAAGGGAAAATATTAACTTGGTCCACGTAAAACAGTTATTATTGGTGATTTACAAATTTTTCTGAACGTCTGATACCGAAGAGAGTATTCAGTAACTATTAGGTACCCAGTAAGGTGTGATCACAAATGAAAGTATAATCTAATGTATTTCTAGAAT
Source organism: Macrobrachium rosenbergii (assembly GCF_040412425.1). Lineage (NCBI taxonomy): Eukaryota > Metazoa > Arthropoda > Malacostraca > Decapoda > Palaemonidae > Macrobrachium > Macrobrachium rosenbergii. The sequence goes on from NC_089796.1 coordinate 55,450,432, forward strand.
ACATGTTCGCCTAAATCATTATGAGGGCAAGAGAGTATCTCATGAATAAACCGTTGCTAGAGTATTGTGTTGCTTGGCCGTAAGAATAATAATTTCAGTGATTATTCCGTTTTGCTTTTGTATTCCACCAACATTTTTTATATGGCCTTTTCTTGTTTGTGGTATGATTTACTCATTTATTTTTTCGTTAAAATTCATTTTCAGCTTCATTAATGTTGAAAAATGAAGCGATATCCCCGTCACTCCTTTTTTATTATACACTAAGGAAATGGGCATATTGAATAATTGTCCACATTTATAAATAATTGCTGCTATTACGGCATTGCCCCTGCTGATTGAATAATTTTGAAATCTCTCTCTCTCTCTCTCTCTCTCTCTCTCTCTCTCTCTCTCTCTCTCTCTCTCTCTCTCTCTCTCTCGCTGTCTAGTGTATGAGTTTCTGTAGATGTATAGTGAATTACATTTTATAATTTTGTCTTACAGGTACGTGTCGTGTGTTGCTTTCACCGTAGACATTCCTCTCCTGCAACAAGGTATGATTTATTTTCTTTTCTTGGAATAAATTTCCAACCGAACACATTCTTTTCCGTTGGTGTTGCGTGGCGTCCTATTACCATTACCATTGCACTTGAAATTGAATCGACATACCACTTTTCTCTTCCTGCCTTCTCAAACATTCCAGTCTAGCCTTCCCTCGGCCACATGCTGGTTGAAATGGAAGTGGACGTCACAGCATTCTTAGCCTAATTCGACGTTTTATTTAAGTCAGCATCTACCTTTAAAGGATGCAAGATTTTTTTTATTGAAGCGTATGGGGTAGATTGAATTTGTCTTTATTTTTTGAATTACCTAATTGAACATTGCTGAAAATAAAAACGATTGTTTATGAAAAAAATATTCGTCGGGAATTATTGTCATTTAGTTCTATATGTTGTTGCCTTAACTATGTGCGTTGTTCCTCTCGTATATACTTCAAAGTATCTATTAGGCTAAACGTTTTTAAAGCAGTCTATACAGCGATGAGACTGATATCCTGACGCTCGACGCAGAAGAAAACAAATTCTAAGTAGTAAGAGCTCATAAAAAGTGATTTCTCACAAAGCTGGGAGGCTGCAACATGTAAAAGGGGATCGTTGAGTTCATGTTCTGACTGCGTAGCAGCCATCACAAACATTTGTTAGCCCTTACAGTGTTAGTGTTCTCATCAGGTTGCTGTCTTTTAAGAGTGGAGATTTCAAAAGCATTTTTTTCCTATTTTATAGTATTAATATAAAGGAAATGGACACTATTTAGCTTTACTCTTGTTCGTTCATAAAGGAACAGGTACAGAGCTTGTATTAGGAAATGTGAAATCTTGAGAATTTTAAGGGTGAAGGGAACTTGAATTGTTCTTGAAATAGAGCTTGGATTGTGCTCTATTGTTATTTAGAACTTTGTAACAGGTTTTGTACATTTTACTGTTGAAGGTTAAAACCTGTAGCATTATGGTTTTATATAATATGAAAATTTATGACGATATTTCTTCAAAGTTTCTTAATGTATTTAGTATTTAATTGGCGGACAATTCCTTGTAAAATGAAAGCTTTCAGTTTCGCACCTTCGTTTAAGACCTGTTATTCGGTTTTCCTTATGAAAACCACAGTTTTGCAAGCCCAATCATAACCAAGAAATCCAAAAATTAAATTTGTATTCGGTTTTTGTTTCCCTCAAACACTATAACAGCCTTTCTTATATGCTTTAAACCCGATTTACAACGTAAGAGGAAAGTTGCATCAAGCCTTATTGTGGGTATTGATCCGTTATTCGGAATATCGGATTCCAGAGTAGTTTTCAAAGGGAACTTTTGTCTAACGTTTGTACTGCTACAATGAGCATGCATATTGGGCAGTTTATCGCGCAAAAAAAATTTCTCTCTCTCTCTCTCTCTCTCTCTCTCTCTCTCTCTCTCTCTCTCTCTCTCTCTCTCTCTAAGAACATACTATAGCTGAGCAAGGTGTTTGTTTTGTCTCGCTCCAGCCCTGGTTCATGGAATTTTTTTTCCGTATTTTGTCTTCTGATCCGAACACCTTAGAAATGATTTCCCGTCTTTAATCTCTTGCTGCATACTTGTGTTTGGTAATGACACGGACTTTCCTTTGGTCATCTCTTGCAAGAATATATTTTATATAATATATATATATATATATATATATATATATATATATATATATGTGTGTGTGTGTGTGTGTGTGTGTGTGTGTATGTATTTATATATCGATTTTGGAAGTTTCAGGAATGTGACATTGTTTTCCAGGCTAGAATGTGGTTTTATTATCTTAAAAAATATAATAGATAAACATTTCTGAGAATATCTCATGTAATGACTTCCGAGTTTGAATTTTTATATTTATCCCCCTTGTGGCATAATAGTTTTCTAATGAGAATATTGTTAAACTTAGTGAAAATCACCTTTCAATGTGGCTACCATTGCTCAAAGTTGTTTTCATATCAAGCCAATAGAGTTGTTATTCTTCGTCTTCCAAAAGAATAGACTAAGAAAGGAAAATCAAAACCTCCTGAGGAATGACTTATGCCATTCTAGTTTATTATTTCATAACTCTACTGAAACCATAAAAATCTTTTGGAATAATTGATGTACATTTGTGATGTAAACTTCCGCAGTAACCATCACTCTTCTCTGTAGCTTTGATAAATTGTAATGTATTTACACAAATTTTCTATCAAAAATATATATATACCGAAGTAACCGACGTGAAGAAACTTTTTGGTAGGCTGGCTGCAGTTAGAAACCGACAATTCTCTCTGTGACATGCAACAATTGGCAAAAGATTTGTTTTCATCTAAAAGAACCACAAAGGGTGTATATCACATACAGTGAACTAACGACGAAATCAAAGAATAGCCAGTTGAAGAAGAGTAATCCGGAGATGGCATTGAAATGAACTCAACTTCCAGTGGCGTGAACACCCCAACCATTGGCAGAACGTTTGTTAACAAGTAAAGTTGCTTTCATGGCGTAATATTCACAGACTGGAATGTATGTGTTTTTAGAACTAGATCAGAAAGCGTAGGTGAACTGCGCATTAGTGAAAGTAAGTTTGCACCTGGTTTATTATATAGATGACCAGGAGTTTACCATGCTTAGCTTTTTTTTTTTATTTCAAACTCTCCCTTCATTAGAATTTCTCCGTCTGTCATGTGGAAAATTCTTGTCAAAATTTTTCCTGAATTTGTACGTGCAGCTGACATGTTCCTGCGGCCATCTCTTCTCTAATCTTTAGATTTCATTCTAACGAATTCGAAT
>NC_089796.1:55458735-55583735 GCF_040412425.1 Macrobrachium rosenbergii
TTTTTTTAAGACTTGTGACGTCTTAATGCGAATGAAAATTTTACAAAAGAATGTGGACGTCACTCCAAGTCTTTGAAGTGAAACCAGTTGTGAGAGCAGTCTAAAGCACACAGAGACAGTGTGACACCGTCAAAGCATCAAAGAGGTCATATTTTAAGCTCAGGAATGATGTCATAGATACTGTTTTCGGCACAGAAGCTTATTCTCGTGTAGATGAACGTAGGAACTGTGCTGCAGGAGAAAAGACTCAAATCTCAAATCCAAAGAGGTTTGTATTACTGTGGAACCTTCCAACAAACCATATATTTAAGACTTCAGATAATGTAGGGGGTATTATTTTGTGATCTTGATAGCTTGGTTGCATTGAACCATTTGAATGCCCTTCAGTTGTGAAAAGCTTCCAAGATGTTGAGTTCCATTGCTAAATCTAACACCGATAGACAAGTTTGGCTTACAGAATTTGGATATGACTGACTGCATTATCAGGGCTGCATTAGAGTTTCCCCTCTTTTATTTAATTGCAACAGCTGGCGAATTATCATATCTGCCTCCCCTTAATCCTCTCTAGTACGCCAAAAATTGCCCGTACACTGCCTGATAGTAGCTTTGGTAAAGTAGCTCTCCATAACCTTGATCACAGCAGTAGGGTAAAAGGTGCCATTTGGCGTCCTGGCGTCCTGAACATTTGGCGTCCTCAAGAAAGGGTGTCATTTGGCGTCCTCAGTTATTGTTATTATTATTATTATTATTATTATTATTATTATTATTATTATTATTATTATTATTATTATTTATTTTTATTTTTATATTTTTTTGCTGAAAGAAAATAACATACATATATAAAAAAATTATGTAGCAGGGCAGTAAAAGGTGCCAAGGCTCTGAACTGATATGAGAGAGACCCACTGCGTGACTCATCAACGGCTGTATGACTGTTAAGAGTTGAACCAATATAAACTATTTGTTATTAATCCCACTTTATCGATAAGAGTTTGATTAGGAGGAGGAGACACCTGCTGAACTGATATAGCTGATTTTATATTATATATATATATATATATATATATATATATATATATATATATATATATATATATACACAGTTCCTCTCTCTCACCATATATATATATATATATATATATATATATATATATATATATATATATATATATATATACATATGTACATATACATATAAACCTGTACATATTGTTTACCAAAACACAGTATAAGTATGTACATATATTTGTGTGTGTATATATCTGAGATAGATATATAAGTATGTATGTATGTATGTATGTATAAAACAGGTCAAACATTACATGACTTTATCTTTCATAAATGTTTATGAGTGAAGTCGTCTGTTTATATTCAAATTCTTAACACCTATCAATTATTCAACTTATTAATGAAAACCGTCATTATTGAAATGTGTGATGAAATTAAAATATATTTCCATTGCCTTTTCTCTCAGAAAAAGATAAACTAGAAACGAATCACTATATAAGCACACACACACAGACACGTGAAAAAGCTGAGTGATTGGAGGCATATCGTTTCGACCTTCAGGAACTTTCACAAGACATTTTAGCGATTCAGAAATCCCCAGGCCTTTTTGAGGCCTCGCTCTTCTAGCGGGAGCTTTTATTTATTTACATACAATTATACATAATTATGCATACATATAGTTAGAAAAGATATGAAGAATATTCCAAAATCATTGCCATCTGCTGAAGTCCCTGTTCCCGGGAATCCCAACAATTCCTGAAGATCTGGAACAGTGGAACGAAAATGTCTCTGGAATCCAAAATGCGTCACGTGTCCGATTACTAAGCTTGGGATAAATCAGACACGAAGGAAGAGGGCTTGGGAGTATATATTGGATACCTCGACGTGGGAAGACAGTGATGCCGTTCATATTCCTCAGTGGCAACCTCTGGCGCCTAAATCCTGAAGGTCTGCCTACACATATGTGAAATTGATTTTCACACCTTTTGACGATGGTAATGTGGCGGGAACTGGCGACATCGAGGAACACCTTCAGCACTGACGTGTTTCTGCAGTCAGCAGATATAACTGGTTTGGTGAGCGCCTGCATAAGATCATATGTTTCTAAAAAAGCAGAGACGCCGCAGGCTCCTTGGCTAGCTAACAGAGCAAAGAATTGGGTAAGGCCATCCCTGGTAAAACTAAACCCCATTTCAGTGATGTTTTTTTACAGAAGATACTCAGTTGTGAGATCAATTGTGATCGTCAAGGCAAATATATATATATATATATATATATATATATATATATATATATATATATATATATATATATATATGTATATACCTTATATATGTGTGTAATATATATATATATATATATATATATATGTATATATATATATACACATATATATAATGCGTGTGTGTGTGTGTGATATGTCCAAAATTCCTCATTGACAATACATACGTAGATAACAATTTGAAAGATGAAAATTAAAGACAAAGTAATAAGTACTTTCGTGTATCACGGACACTTTTTAGTGTATAAATTACTTAAAAGTACCCCTCAAGAAGTGTACAGGATTCATGAAAGCTTCTTGGTACCTACCCAAATTTTCACCTTTCAAATGGTTATCTGCATACATATTAATAAATGCAGTTTGTTTAACTTATTACACACACTTACAATAATATATATATATATATATATATATATATATATATAAAATGTGTATGTGCGTGTATAATATATATATATATATATATATATATATATATATATATATATATATATATATATATATATATATATATATATATATATATATATATATATATATATATATATATATATATATATATATATATATATATATATATATATATATATTATTACACACACATATATATATATATATATATATATATATATATATATATATATATATATATATATATATATATATATATATATATATATATATATAATATATATATCTATATATATATATATATATATATATATATATATATATATATATATATATATATATTTATATAATACTTTGACGATCACAAATTGATCTCACCCCTGGGGCATCTTCACCAACAAAAGCATCCTGAAATGGTTTTAATTTTACCAGGATGAGCCCTTCCCCATTCTTCGCTCTGTTGGCCCAGCCAAGGCCTCGGCTAGCCTGCGACGTCTCTCTACCTTTTGTGAAAACAGATTATTCCTATGCAGAGTACTGAAACCAGTTATTTTGCTGACTGTAGAAACACGTCAGTGCTGAAGGTGTTCCTCGATGCATAAGTTCCTGTACCTACAACCCTCAGAAGGTGGAAAATCAATTTCCCATATGTGGTAGGCATTGCACATACGGGATTTTAGGCCACGCCAGAGGTTGCCACTGAGGAATATGTGAAATCAATATCGCTTCCCCACGTCGAGGTAATCCAATGGCAAGAGGAACTTCCCATCGAAGCTCTTCCTTCTCGTGTCTCCTACGTCTGCTGCGTTGACCTGGCTTCCCTCGTTTTCTGAAATTAACCATCTGTCTTCACAAAGAAGGAGAGTCCGCTCCATACGGATGAACTGTGTCTGATTTATCCCAAGTTTTTGTAATCGGACACGTGACGCATTTGGTTCAGAGACATTTTCGTCTTCACTGAGCTGCTCCAGTCTTCGGGAATTGTTGGGATTCCCGGGAATGTCAGGACTTCCAGCAGATGGCAATGATTTGGAATAATTCTTCATCTCTTTCTCTAACAATAAGTATGTATATTTATGTATAATTGTATGTATAGATGAATAAAGCTCCGCTAGAAGATGAGGTTCCGTAAGCAACATTTTCGTCCCCACTGAGCTGCTCCAGTCTTCGGGAATTTTTGGGATTCCTGAATGTCAGGGACTTCCAGCAGATGGCAATGATTTGGAATAATTCTTCATCTCTTTCTAACTATAAGTATGTATAATTATGTATAAATTGTATGTATAAATAAATAAAGCTCCGCTAAGATGAGGTTCCGTAAGCAAGGCCCGGGGGATTCTCTGGAGACGCTACCAGTCTTGTGAAAGTTCCCGGAAGGTCGACACGATATGCCTCAATCCTCAACTTCTTTTCACGTGTCTGTGAGTGTGTGTGTGCTTATATAGTGATTCGTTTTCTAGTTTATCTTTTTCTGAGAGAAAATTTAATGGAAATATATTTTAATTTCATCACGAATTTCAATAATGACGACTTTTCATTAATAAGTTGAATCATTGATAACAGGTGCCAAGAATTTGAATATAAACAGGCGACTTCACCACATTGCGAAAGATAAAGTCATGTAATGTTTGACCTGTTTTATACATACATACATACATATATATCTATCTAGATATATATATATATATATATATATATATATATATATATATATATATATATATATATATATATATATACACACAAATATATGCACATACTTATACAGTGTTTTTGTAAACAATATGTACAGGTTTATATGTATATATACATACTTGTAAATATATATATATATATATATATATATATATATATATATATATATATATATATAATCAGAAAAAAAGAAACGTCCTTTAATATCAATTCTCTTACCAGGAAGTAATATATTTTCATATATGTTACCGAGGTAGAGTGAATTGATATTAAAGGACGTTTCTTCTTTCTGATTGTATATGAATCATGGTGATGTGATAAATAGTCATAATATGGCTACGTGCAGAGACAAAAACGCACTACACGGTCAACATGGCAGAGGTGGGTGGATATCGTCTCCAAACGCAAAACACCTGAGTTCGACGGGTGGGTTGATGGGAGATGGTATTCACTTATACCCTCTCTGTGGCCGACTGGTTAGTGCGTCACTGTAGTCCTGATTCCTCGTCCGTCGCTGGTTCGACCCCACGGGACGGTGGACTTATTATCAACTCAAAATTCCCCTACGGTAACATATTTGGAAATATATTATTTCCGAGGTAGAGTGAATTGAATATTAAAGGACGTTTGTAGCTTTCTGATTGTATATGAATCACGGTGATGTGATAAATAGTCATAATATGGCTACGCCGCAACAAACGCACTACGGTCAACATGGCAGAGGGTGGTGGATATCGTCTCCAAACGCAAAACACCTGAGTTCGACGGGTGGGTTGATGGGAGATGGTATTCACTTATACCCTCTCTTGTGGCCGACTGGTTAGTGTGTCACTGTAGTCCTGATTCTCGTCCGTCGCTGGTTCGACCCCACGGGACGGTGGACTTATTATCAACTAAAATTCCCCTTCAGTAACATATATGAAAAATATATTACTTCTGGAGGTAGAGTGAATTGGATATTAAAGGACGTTTGTAGCTTTCTGATTGTATATGAATCACGGTGATGTGATAAATAGTCATATATATATATATATATATATATATATATATATATATATATATATATATATATATATATATATATATGTGTGTGTGGAGAGAAATAGAGAGGAATTGTCTATATATAAATATATATATATATATATATATATATATATATATATATATATATATATATATATATATATATATATATATATATATGTATGTATAATATCAGCTCAGCCACATCACTCCATAATAATAATCCAACGGCAGGAACATACGTGAAACCATACGAGCGAGGTGCCAAACCCTGATTTAAGGTTGCTTTAAAATGAATTGTAAAATCTCTCTCTTCAGGTGTGACTGCGTAGTATTCATTTGCGAGTGTAACCCCTATAACACCCATTTCATATTCCACCTCTTTTGATAGTTAAGGGAATGGACAATTTGTTTGTAAATTTACAGGGCCAGTTTTCGGGAAATAAATCCAGTCACAACCCGCTATTCACATATAGAATGTAATCGCTACACATGTTGAATGTGCAATGCTGGTAATACACACGATTGCATACACATATATACCTCGCAACATAGAATGGATGAATAAAAAATTATGTATAAAATAAAAAACTGTTTTATTATACAAAATGTTGGAACATACATACATACAGACATACACATATTAAAATACATATATTAAATTACAGACTTTGGTAATAATTTTTACATTGGTGTGTCACACGGCTTGCCACGTGGAACGCCAAAGTTTAATTTCTCCGTGTTCACAATTTCCTAACGTTTCAGTTTGGAAGAGACATCCATGTTTTGTTCAACCCCCAAACATAATTTCTCCACGTCCATTATTTCCAAACGTTTCAATTTGGATGATGTGTCTTTCAACATCACATCGTCCACACACCTCTCTTCAAGGTGTGATAAAACAATTTCCGTGATAGCTATGCAAGTGACTTTTCCATGTCATTTCATCTCCTCACCAAAGGAGACAATCACAGGCAGGTAATGGTTTAACCAATCACAGTTCACGCGACCACTTAGTCCTATCCCCGCAGCAAATAGAATATATTTCACATCTTCATGCAACGCTTCCATTAACTGCGATTTCAAACTCTTCAATGATGCGTAGAAGTGATTGTATCTCATTTCTCTCGTATCATTTCGCAACCTTTCTGCATGGTCTTCATCCCTGGAATACATTATACTCGTTTTGGCGAATTCGTTCTCTTCCACAGAAGCACCAATTCCATATTTGGTTAACAACGCAGCAATGACGGGTAGGTCGGGTTCTTCCGCATGGAGTGTATTCTCTCCCTCGGGCACTCTCAGAACGGTGGTACCTTCTATTCCGCAGTGGCGGAATGCAACGTAACTCGTCCCAGCTCTGTTGTAACAGAGACCTGCAACTTCGGCGTAGGGGTAAACTCTCACAATGTCTTGAGCAATGCCATAATTCCGGCACGTTACGCAGTTAGTAGCTATAACCAGGCAACACTCCTTCTTGAACTTGGTCTTGGATAATCTCCCGAAAACCAACTTGCAAGGTGACGAAGCCATCTCTGAACTGTGAAAATTGGAAGGGTGTACACTTTAACGCTACATGAGGTGAAATACTAATGCCTCCATAAACTCCTTCAGTTTTCCACACCCCTTCGTCTTCCCCTCTGTGATTCATCACGCTAGGCTCCGCCCCCACCCTCTTGATTGAATAGGTTTATCTCCGAGCCCACCCCCATGATCGAACATGATTGAACGGGTCTTAAACCTCGCGATAAGGGAAGGATTCGTCGCAGATAATTTGTGATATGAGTCAGAACAGTCACTCACTTGTGAAAAAGTTTATCGCTGCTGCTGCTGCGGGATTGAACACGTTAATTTCTTGACCCATCAGTATGGGTGCCACATGTTCACCTTTTTCTTCGCCACCTTGTTTTTCATTATTCTCCTCCCTCCTCCTCCTCCTCCTCCTCCTCCTCCTCCTCCTCCTCCTCCTCCTCCCTCCTCCTCCTCCTCCTCCTCCTCCTCCTCCTCCTTTCCTAGGTGAATTGAGCCATGCTTCTATCTGTTTTTTCATAGCTGAGTTTCTCACCATCTGATCTCTAATACCACCCCATTCAATTATATAGTTATAACTGGGTACGTTGTTATCATCCGTCTTATTCGCTTGAAATTCTCTTGTCACATCCAAAATGTTATATCCCATAAGCGGGTGGGACAAGTCCCCTTCTTCATTCCATTCAATCGCATATGAATTTTGCAAGTGGTTAACTGAGGCAGGCACATATGGTATTTGATGATCTTTGAATAATATAGGAATAATACCAGTCAGGTCAGGATTAACTCTTTTGCGGGTAAGTCCGCGGTTGAGCACATTTAGAATTAGCTGTTCTCCCTTCTTCACACGATCGTACTCGACAGGAGGTATAGGAGGTGGAGGTGTAACTGTTTTGGCATTTGCTGGAAAATTCACATTTCTCTGCACATTAAGAGGAATGGGTGCAACACCTGCCCTCGCATTAACCCACCCTCCCCCCTCCTCCTCCTCCGCCACCAGCGCCGTCTTCGCCGTCGGCATTGATGTTAACGTTATTACTATGGTTATTAACATAGCTGGTACAACGTAGAATTCCCTCATTTTGTTTTGTTTTCTTTTTATTTTAATTTTTTTTCCATTTTAAAAAAGACTGCCTATCAAAGTAGCCGCTAAAGAAAGTAATACAGACAGAATGGCGCCGCCTTTGCGACTCTTCAGTATGTTCTTCTTCTTCGTTAATGATGTAGATTTCAAGGATATTTGACGGATCTCTCTCTTACACCTTCTGAAAATTTCAGATATGGTGGCGATAAATGCTTTGCTTAATGTTGGAATTACTCTACTCCTCTTGGAGGGGGATAAACGAGAGATGAATAAAATAAAATCCTTGATTTTACGTATTAAAACCTCCTTTTTACAACTCATGTCCGCACAATTTGCGATTCGTCAACCCACGAATTAAATTGTGCAGGATAACCCTTCGAATTGACATAATACTGCATTTTGCTGCCTCTCCTCCTCCTATCTAAGATGGTGATGTCATAGGTTTCGGGTAATTCGGTAGGTATTAATTCTTCTCTGTAGAATGTGCCTTTTATTTCTTCTCCCGCTAAGTCTTCTAAGTTGTAAACTGTGGGATTTTGCAGAGTGACGAGCTTCTTGATTTTAAAAATTTCTAGAGTGTTTTGAACAGTATACCCCCTCCAGAAAACTGCGTTCCAGTTTTCGTCAGCTATACGTACGGTGTCTCCAACGTTCAAGGATGAAGTGACGTGATTCGTTGTGGGAAAAGCGTTTTTATACATTCTCGAGAATTGATTTTTAATGTCCACTTCGCTTCTCATAGCGTGCACCTCCTCGGGAGTGTGCCCCTGTCCCAAACTCTTGTGCGGTGAGTTGTTACAACTGTTAACTATGTCTCGCAGAACGTCGATATATTTCAACGTGTTGTTGTTGTGTGAGGTATCTGTATATGGTTTTTAATAGCTCTTATCACCTTTCAGCTATAAAGCTTTAATTTTCCCGTGAATAGACGCTATATAACAATGCATTTTTTACTTTCAGATAATTCCTTACATGCAGGTTAATAAATTCCTACTTCATCACTGTTCAGGCGAGACAGACCTGAAAAATCTGTAGATTCTATAATCGTTTTTAGCGCATTGCACACAGTAAGGCCATCCTCTTTTTCAAGGAGAATGCGTAAAAACCTCGAAAATTGATCAATGAAAATTAGGAGATATTTATAACTTTCATTGTGTCGAGCCAGTTTCGACATGTCCGCCAAATCCGTGCTGGCCGCTGCTCGAGGTCTAGTTGATATGATTTTCCTTCTAAGGAAACGTTTACGTGTGCTCTTGTGCAAGGTATATGAAGGTTGACTCTTTAAAAAATTAACAACGTCTGCTCTAGTCACGTTTTTGTCTACCTTCCTCGCTGCTTTGAGTAGTGCATTCACACTGCTGAAACATGATGGTTGTGTCACATTGCCATATAAATCCGTAAGCACTCGTAACTGTTCTTCAGTCATATTTGTACGCGATTTGATATTCGGTCTTCCGAGAATATTCTTTCTGAGCTGCAACAATTCAGGTGTTGACAGTGCGAAGTCTACTAATTGATAACCGTATCAGTTATGCATTAAAGCTTTTTTGTATATGTCAGAAAACTCCACCTCTCCGCCGACCGAACAATTGCCTACCCAAAGTTTCAATTTGACCAATGTCACGATTCTTCATGAGATGTAATGGGAACAATTGAGACTGATGCTCCTACTAATTTACCCGAGTGGAACACGTTCTGGGTTATGAAGATCACCGATATATTCAGAATGTCATCCGGCAGTGAATGGCTTGGTCACGAATTTATTGTTGCTAGCTTCGAGAAAACAATTATCAAGTACAAATAACAGCCCTTTACTACCACCCTCCACTCCTCTTTCTGTGTAATCGAAAGGGTTCAATATCTCTTTGGATACTTTTAATTTGGTGCTTATTGTGTGATGACTTTCCAGAGGGTGTTCACTCACCCCACAATATAAAATACAGTGAAAGTTAGCCTCATACATTTCTATTATGTTTTGACACAATACAGATTTGCCACTATTGCTGTAACCTGCTATGATAATCCGCGCAGGAACAGCGGAAAGGTTTAAGATTTCTCCTTGGAAAGGACCAGTTTCCATGTTTAAAGTTCAAGGTGTACTGAGAGGATGCTATGATTGCGTGTTGTTACATATTAAGGTGAAGGTTGTAGAGAAAAATGAAGGTCGTAGAGAAAATGAATTTTAATAAATAACGTTTTTTATTGACATATGTATATATTACAGGGCATATACATGTGTATATTTTTTAGTGAGCATTTTTTTATTCACAGAGCGAGTGATGCGAATACTCTGACTATGAAACATATTTACATTATTTGAAAATTACATATATATATATATATATATATATATATATATATATATATATATATATATATATATATATATATATATATATATATATATACACACACAAAACAAGGCATTTAGGCTGAGTGAGTGACGTGTATACTCTTACTATGGTACATATTTACATTAATTGAAAAACTGTACATTCTTCTCACATGCATCTACTCAAGCTCAGCTGTCTTTTCTTGGCATGTGGGAAGGGCATCAGCTTAAGCCCATGCAGGTTGCAACAGCTGCTGCTGCTGCCGCTGTTGCTGCTGCTGCTTCTGCTGTTGCTGCTGTTGCTCATCCACCAATTTGTTGTCCACTCTCCGTCTTTTAGAACAACCTTTTATCCGGGGCTACTGAATCGCCAGAGTAAAAGGTTGTGCATTGGGAATTCTGGATGTACTTGGCATAGGTGGAGGGAAGGGTGGCGATGGTGCTCGAGGTAATGTGTCATCATCTTTGGTAATGGCTTCCTCTAACTCGCTCGTTGCAATCTGTGGATGTCCATAAGCGAAAGATTTAAATGGAGAGAGGTAATATCTCTTGTCCTCTAAAGGACATAGAGCTACCTTTCTCTGCTGGGTGTGACACATTGTTGCCTGCATCATCTGCAAATTGTGCACTGTAGTGTGCGTAATCTCATTATTTTTTATGAAATCCAGGTATTGACTATGACTAATGGTTTTTTGCCTGCAACTTTGAATCCCCTTTAAAGTATTGCACCGACTGTTTTGTGTTTCGTAAGAATACACTTTAGGTTTAACACCGATGAATTCTCTGATGAGTTCAGCTCCTGTTTCGACTTTAACGAGTCCGAGTTTTCCCTGGCGCGAACTGTCATACGCTATGTGAGTTTTAGGGAAGTTACTCAAATCCAAATGGGGTTTGAGCACGTCCTTCAATTCGCGTGTGAGATCGTCCGTTTCCAGGGAGAAGATCAAACTGTCGGTATCAGTGTACAGAAGCTTAACTCTCTCGCCATATAGTTTTTAAAGAACGTCGTTGCGAACTTGTACATCATGTCCCTTTGCCAGATCCAGTATGCTGAATCCAATATAGATCAGGGGATTCAGCTGTGACAGTCTCCTTGCAGTGATTCACAATGTACCGATATTCCTCCAACCTCTCGAAAGATTTGTAAATGTGCTAGACACATTTCTAAGCAGCGAGTTTCATTGTGGTAACAACAGTCCTGGTGGAATAGTTTAAAGGGTTTTTAATGGTTACACCAAAAGACCATTCATCAAGATTTTGATGGTGTTCCTCTTGTCAGGGTCCGTTTCTTTTGCTGTCCCTCTCTGCATTCTCAGTGATGTATTCCCTCAAATAATATCCCTGCTTGAACTTGTAAACTTCCCATATCCTCTCACTTCCAACCCGAGTCTTATCGGCGTCTGTAAAGAGGAAGACAGATCAGATGGTTGCACATTGGCAAATGTGTACCCACCAGTTTGACATTCTTCTTAGGCAGCTTCACATTGAATTTTTCCAATAGACTTTTAGTGTATGGGGAGGGTGTTGGAAAGCCAAGTTCATATGCTGCGGGGCCAGAGGAAGTCATCAGTCCAGAGGGCGACATCATCTCTAACCTTCTTGGTATCGAGGAGGATGAAGTAACCGTATTCTCCCTGCAAATTGATGCTCGTGATATCACTGGCGATAAAACTCTCAAGTTCGGCGGGGGAGAGCTCCGTTACCTCATCCAGAGGCATTTTATATCTGCTCATGACTGTGGGATAAAGACTAGTGAAATAAACATATAATATATATGATTGTTTGTCACCCGTTTTAAAATTAGGATTTAACTTGGGATTGTTGGCTATGGTGTGTCTTTGGACTAGACTGCAGAAACCGCCTCTAATGTTGTTGGAAATCAACTGGTAAGTTTGCCTGTCAGAAATTAGGGGGAGGCACGTTCGCGAAGAGTGAAGAAATGCATCTAGAGAGAGAGAGAGGTAGAGGTTAAATAATAGATCGGGTCTAATCCAAATTGCACGTAAGCGGCATTCCCCCAAGCTGAGTAAACATCGCTCAGTAATCCCACATCCATAACCAAATATAAAATGGTATAATCAAGCCGGTTAGTACACTTCGCAGCCTTCCACACTTTGCAGACGTGCTCGTATCCTTCATCGGGTATGCTTTCCCCCGTCAGTGAGGAATTGAAAGGCACTTGAAGAGGGACACCTGTTTTTTTCAACACGTTGAAACCTGTGACATAATCATAGGGGTAATACTGTTTACCCGTACTTAAAACCAGTTCGGTGCACTCGTCAGGATATTTGGATAACATCCGACGTGTGATTTCCAGTGACCCCTTCTGTTTATGGCTCGAAGCGAGACTGGATAGCAATCCTCTTATCATGTTCAAACTATCCATCAATCGGATGTTACCCATTTTCAGTGCATAAAATGTAACCCCATCACGTTTCAAAATTTCAAAGTTGTGATTGGCGAACGCTTCTTTCAAGATGAGGGCGGCATCATATGATAAATTATGCACTAAAACGGGCAGGGATCTTTCAACTTGTTTCACATTTAATTTCCTCTCGCATAACCTGGCCCAGCAGTCTCTCGCAATTTTATCGAGAAAATCGTCGACACACTGTTCACCTACACCTATTCTGTGTACTCAGTATTCGCCGCTTCTGCCATCGACGATGGCATAGCAATAGGCTTACACTTTCTGCTTCGAAATGATTCTCAGGTTTTCATCTTCTTCTTCTGGCCGTCTGTTGTACGCATCAAAATCTAAGAAGGCGATGTGTGATCTTTTATTCAGCGCTTTCACTTTGGTGAACTGTTTAAACTGGCCAGGTTCAGGGTATAGAACGGTGGTTTGGGTTGTACATCTTTGGGTGTGAGCGTCGCGAATGGCTGGAGTTTTGAAGAGAGTGAGGCAATTGTAACACACGCCCACTGCATGGGCATGCCTACCTGACTTCAAACGGTGGAAAGTATCTACGAAGGTTGGCAAATCGTTGATGAGGGCAACAAGGTCATCAGTGATCAACAGTAGAGGAACTAGTAGTGGACATGATTTATTGCCCCCCTTTCTGGCGAGATGCACTGTCCAGTGTTTTTTCTGTCCCTTTCCCATGACCAATTCACTCAATTTATATACATAAATATTAAGGTTGTTATCCTTCTCTAACGTTTTGAAGGTATCACTGTTCACAGGTATGTCGGGCGTGTGTTTAATGGTGAAGCGTTTCAAGTTTATCGTCTTTTCACATCTCGGGTGAGGTTGCAGTTAGGCTCATCATTTCCCTTGAGTATGCTGTACGCTTCTAACGCTGTATTGGCGCAGTTTTACCCCGAATTGATGTTAACGATTTGTCCACCGCCCCTAAATCCTGCAGGATACTCTAAAAAATTGGCCATGTTCACCAATTCTCGCCGGGAGACCTTGATCTGTACACTGCGCAACGATGTGATGCTCCAACCTGAACCTTCACTCAAGTTTAGTCTATCTTCTAGATTGCTCGCCACATATTCAATAGCCTCGTCTATCACATCGAGTGCAGTGTCCACCATTGTTAACACTGGTAGGGTATTAATGTAAAAGTACCAGTTTCACGAGTGGCACTGGCACCCGTCATTCTCTCTGCTGATGACAATGCACAAGTATAGCAATGGCGCTATTTACATTCAGATTGTTGAGGCGTATATAACCTCCTTGGCGAGTTGCATTCGGTTAAGTCTGAGTGCCGTTGTCACATCGACGTGCGTTCCCACCGCAGTCGAATATGTGATGGCACTCACAGTCCAACTGCCTACCTCTCCTTCCCTGTCAAGCAGTCGTGCTTCCTGCTGCTGGGACACTTGCTGTTTGTCACCGCCTACTCGACAATGTCTTTCAACATTCGCTGCAGATGTTTCCATAGCATTTGCTTCACTCGGTGGAGGTGCGACGGTCGGCGGTGGAGGTGTGACGAAGGCATTCGAAGGCGAGGAGGAGGAGGCTGTGAAATAGGGGTGGCTGTGGTGAATTTTAAAAGTATCAAAAGAATGTTTTATATGTAAAAGGTGACAATGTTTTATTTTATGGAGACTGGTCAAAATGAATTATTCTTACCAGATGCGGGAGTAGCTGTGTTCTCTCCTACAGAGGTTACCCTTGCTTTGCTCGGCAGAGGAGTAGTGCGGGTGTTAGAAGAGGCTGCAAAATAGGAATGACTGTGGTGAATTTTTAATTATAAAATGGAAAGTTTTATATGTAAAAGAGTGGCATTATTCACATAGACTGGTGTTGCAACATATATGAATAATTAAATTATTATTATTATTATTATTATTATTATTATTATTATTATTATTATTACCTGAGCTGAGAGTAGTGTTCTCTCGTACAGGGATGAGTCTCGGGTTCAGTCCTTTCTGACCTCTCTCACTTCTTCTTCTTCTTCCGCCATTAGCGGGATTAATAACAGATAGTTTATAACGGTTCAACTCTTATCAGTCACACAGCTGTTGTTGAGTCATGCAGTGGGTCTCTCTAATATCAGTTCAGATCAGTTCAGCAAGGTGTCTCCTCCTCCTGATCAGACTCTTATTGATAAAGTGGGATTAATAACAGATAGTTTATATTGGTTCAACTCATCAGTCATACGGCAGTTGATGAGTCATGCAGTGGGTCTCTCTCTTATCAGTTCGGGGCCTTGGCACCTTTTACCCTACTTACTACATAATTTTTTTATATATGCATGCTGTTTTCTTCAGCAAAAATATAAAAATAAAATAAATAATAATAATAATAATAATAATAATAATATAATAATAATAATAATAATAATAATAATAAATGAGGACGCATAAAATGACATCCTACTTGAGGACGCCAAATGTTCAGGATGCCAAATGGCACCTTTTACCCTACTTATTACATAATTTTTTTTATATATGCATGTTATTTTTGTCAGCAAAAATATAAAATAAAATAAATAATAACAATAATAATAATAATAATAATAATTGAGGACGCCAAATGACACCCTTTCTTCAGGATGCCAAATGTTCAGGACGCCAGGATGCCAAATGGCACCTTTTACCCTACTCACAGCTTATCAGGCATCAGCCTGGGCGTAGGTCGTGAGTTTTCATAATTGTGATGATAATTCTTACCAGAACAAAGCATAGTACAGCATTGAGTCTTCTTATGGCTAGAAACTGGTTTGGAGGCCAGAAATCGTATGTGAAATTTTCTCTGAGTCATTTCGTAATCATCTTAGATTTATGGTCACCAAAAAATCAACGCAGTGAGACGCTCTACGTTTCTACAGATCTGGCGAAAATGTAGTTTCTATATAGCTATCATTTTCTTACCCGTTCGTAACAGTCATCTTGTCCTTATTTTTGTATATTTTAAAAAGCTGAGAAATGAAACTAAAAAAAGTTATGTATATATGTATGTATATATATATATATATATATATATATATATATATATATATATATGTATGTATGTATATATATATATATATATATATATATATATATATATATATATATATATATATATATATATATATAATAAATACAATACACATATATATTCACAAATAAGCAATAAATATTGTTTAATATCAATTTACTATATCTCGACAGGCATATACACAACAAAGTCGATATCAACTTATACCTTTCTTGATTGCTCAGTGGTTCGAATCCTACTGGCAACGAAGCACTAATCACTTACAAATCCCCTGGGGTTTAAGTTACTCCCAAAGTATAGTGAAATTAATATAAAACGAAATTTGTGGCTTTAATATTTGTAATATCTGTCTGTGTGTGTATTATATATATATATATAAATATATATATATATATATATATATATATATATATATATATATATATATATATATATATATATATATATATAACTTTTGATTTTCATTTCTTAATCTTAAAATATACCAATGTTACATTTTAGTTCAGCATATACTGTATATGTGTGTGTGTGTTTGTTTGTTAGTGTGTCACTGTATTCTTTCCGTGCATTCCAATGAAATGTGTGAAATAAAGAGATGGAGAAGCGAGAGGGAAGCCCTGTCATTATTTCAATGCTAAAGTAGGAGTCTGAATCCTGTGAGAGCTCTCTAGATGTGTCCATTTCACCGCTGTCAATTCGAGGTCTTCTCAGTGTCATCGCTTCCGGGGATCCCAACTTGACAGTCATGACTGCGGTTTGAGAGACGTTTCTGGTATTTTGCTTTGTTGAAAGGTTCTTTGAATTCCTTATCAATATAATTATGGAGACAGCGAAAAGAATGTTGTCATGGAGTGCTGCGGTGTCTGTTTATCTGTATAAAAATTACTCGTAAATTTATTTACGTGTGAGAGAGGTTATAATGTTTTGTCATTGCAGTTTTTTTGTTTTTGTTTTTGTAGCCTGTAAATGAAAGAAAGTTTTCTATGCATTTTGGTGGTTGTTATCATATGGCCGTTATTATTATATATTTGATCATCAAATTTGTGACGCCAGAAAATTCTAGTATAATTAATTAATGATCACCAGATATTTTGAATTATATGCATTTATCCTAATGGTTTATGCGTTGTCAAAGACCAAGCGATGACAAAATTTGAACTATGCTTGAATCAGTCAAATATGGCAGTCCCATATGTAACTGTATGTTAGCGTAAATCGTATTGTGATTACATGGAAGATTATGCTACTCCCTCTCTCCTCTCTCTCTCCTCTCTCTCTCTAACGCCTAACCACGCGGTTTTCTTAACCGCCGCGGCCACCGCGCTGCAACCGCCCGAATCGAGATGCACGGGTCAACCAGGTCTGTTCAGGTGACCAAGCGGATTTGCTTGCGCCACACATCAAAATGGAGACTAGTCGCTATGACACAGACCTTTTCAGAGATGAATTTGAAAAACGTCCAACCATCAAGGACATAAGATCACACGATTGTAAGGACAAAATAGTAAAGAAAATGTGTTGGGAGGAAATAGTTGAAATTTTCTGCAGTTCTGAAGAAATTCAGGCCAAAAAATCGTAGCTAAGTTATTTACACATTTTATTGAATTTCTAAGTTTATACTCTTCACAGTAGATAATTTTATCCCGCCACTCGACTCTGCCCTCAGGAATGAAATGTTCTGCGAATTGATCTAATGCAGAGGCAGAGAGAGACATGCTCTCGGCACATTTCCTTCGGACAGGTTTATCAGTGGTGTTTAAAGCATGTCTTCGTATCTACAGCCATCTCATTTTTATTATATAATTAGGGAAATACAACATGCTTGTGTTATATTCTCAGCAAAAGCATGTTAACATTGATAGGTCTTTGGAATATACATATTTATATATTATATATATATATACATATATATATATATATATATATATATATATATATATATATATATATACTCGTATATATATATGTACAGTATATGTATGTATATATGTATGTATGTATAACTGAATCACAAAGATATGAAACGTAATGAATGTATAAATGAAGGCAAATGTCACGAAGGAAAGAAAAACAATGCAGTGGTTGCTAGTCCTTTCAACACATGGTCCTTTATAAGCAGACTGATGAGAAATATAAAAGTAAGTTTACAATAAAGCTCGTATAATTGACAGATGACATACAAATATCCCTAAGGATAGGGATTATAAAGGAACAGATGCACCTGGAATCCAACACTATTGAAGAATTAGTGGACCTACCAAAATAAGATAAATCTTTTAGGGGTTTACAAAAGATTTGGCCTAACTGGCTTGGAATCATGGAGGAGTCAATTAAAGGCTTATACAGGGGAAGAGACTGACCACCAAAAATGACCTTGGAATGAATAAGCTTTTTACATATTTATGAAAGTACAGCACTTAATACATTCTCCTTTTGGTAAGCAATAACAATTTTTGCAAAAGGAACATTTTCAAAAAACTTTTAAACATATGAATACACAGAAAATATATATATATATATATAAGGTAACTAATTAGTAATTAAATCAGTGATTTTATCTTTAAGGTCATTCTTGAACATTTTACTAATACAGGGCATTCTTGAACATTTTACTAATACAGGGGTCCAGGTAATAAATGCCAGGCCTAAGGTTGAAGTTACAGCTGGTAATGTAAGCTGTATGATTGCAGATTCTAAAAGATTTCGCGAAGAGAAATCTTTCGATCTGGCAATCACTGAACTGTCGGTCAAATTGATCCTGTGGGAGTTTTCACCTCAGTGATTGAATATTTCATTGGATGTTTGCTTCGTTTTGACAGAATACATATGCTGTTTAATTCTCACTTTAAATTCTCTACTCGATTGACCTATATAAAAAGAAAGGCAGTCCAAGCATTTCTTTAAGGCTGTTTTTTACTAACATTCCTTTTAGTGTGTTATTATAGGAAAAAAACCAGGTTGACTTTAAAAGATTTTAACAATGATTTTATAGTTTCAAAACCACTAAAATAAAGCAGGCTAAGAAAGTTCATAGGGGTTTCTTTCTCCATGTTATTTTCACTATAAAACTTTTTGTGGGCTGTATTATAGCAAATATCTAGTATATGTGGAGAGTAACATATTCTTGGTCCAAATACTGGTGACTGACAATGCGCAATGTTCATAAAAACATAGAAGAAAAAATGGATATTTTGATATTAAGGTGGTACCCTGAATAAAAACGGACATAGGTTAAGTTGTTGGTTGGTTTCCTGTAAATACTGAATTTGCATTGACATGGTTCTCTATGTATTAAAACACCTAAGAAAGGGAGGTAATTCCCTTTTTTTAATTCTAAAGTAAATTTAATGGATGATACCTGGTTATTCAAATTAGAGAGTAAATCATTTACATCAAAATCGGCAGGCAAAACAGCTAAAATATCGTCAGCATATCTATACCACTTGTAAAGAGTATAAATGATATTAGGTAAATACCTTTTTTCAAAGAATTCCATATACAAGTGTGAGAGGAGTGGGGATAAAGGGTTACCCATTTCCATACCAAATATTTGTTGGTAGAATTCACCAATGAATATAAACTTACAATTAGAAATGCACAACCTGGTGAGTGAAATAATGACATCCTGGTAGAGGTAATTCATGATGGATTAGTTAGTTACTTAGATACTCTAAAATAGATTCTTTGGGACTTAGTAAAAAGAGAACAGACATCAAAACTAACGAATCTATCAGTGGGTCAGAGAGTGATTTTGTTTAATTTATCAACTAAATCTAGTGAATTATATACTCGTATGTGAGAATCGGAGATGGTTCCAAATAACGGGGACAAGAGCTTCGTAGTATATCTTGAAAGTTTATATGATATTGAGTTCCTCATTGGACGGGTTGGTAGCTTTCTCCCCACTCTGCTCGGCTCGGCCCGTTCGATTCTCCGACCGGCCAATGAAGAAGTTGAGAAATTTACTTCTGGTGATTGAAATTCATTTCTCGTTATAATGTGGTTCGGATTCCACAATAAGCTGTAAGTCCCGTTGCTAGGTAACCAGTTGGTTCTTAGCCACGTAAAATAAATCTAATCCTTCGGGCCAGCCCTAGGAGAGCTGTTAATCAGCTCAGTGGTCTGGTTAAACTAAGGTATACTTAACTTATATGATATTGAGCCAGCAGTGCTGATAATAGGCCGCATAGGAATAGGTAACTATGGAAATTTGACTGACAACTGACCTACTAGTTCTTTTTTATCTTTATGATTTTTTCACTGTGCTGTCGAAATTTTTTTATGGCTTGATCAAGGGGATTTTTTGTTGGTTCTTTTGTAAGTTATATCATTATCCAGCAAGGCATGCATACGTGGTACGTAGTCAGCTTTATCTAAAATTACATTATTATTCGACTTATCAGCTTTTTGTTATGTGGATTGTATTGTCTTTAAGATCGGTCAAGCTTTTCTAATAACGTGCAGGAAATTACTTTTTATAACTAACGTTGCAGTTCCATAAACAATACCTTTAATTATGTCGACGTTTTTAAGCAAGATCTCAATATTTTTCGAATTTACATAAGGACAACGTAGTCATTAAAGCAGAGGATCTAATCGATATCCTTCTTTATATTGTGAAGTAAACAAATAAGTGAAAATGTTGTGAGCGCACTCGGATATAGTTTATCCCTCTTTTATTGTACAGACCTCTGCTCTTTAACGATTGGGTCGTCCTTTTTTATGTAATTTCGAAAAATATTGTGATCTTCGTGGCATTTGCCTTTATATGTACAGTATATATGTATGTGTATATATGTATATATATATATATATATATATATATATATATATATGTATGTATATATATATATAGGTTATATATATATATATATATATATGTATATGTATATATATATATAATGTATATAAGGAGATGATAATATTTATGTATATATATATATATATATATATATATATATAATGTATATGTGTATTTAAACACACACACACACACACACACATATATATATATATATATATATATATATATATATATATATATATATATATTAATTAGTGTAGGTGTGCGTGTTTGTGTTTGGATATATGTAAGAATAATTACATATATATACATTAATAAACTTCATTATGCTATTTGATGAAATCTTACCCTTAATCAGTGTAAGTAAATCGTCTAAAGATTGTATGGTCATCTGGAAATAATTGAAGAACTTGAGACACAGTCTTATGAACATTTCATACGCATGTTATTTCTCCACATTTGATAATAATAAGGAATGGGTAAGCGCCATAATGTGTACGGTCACCGACTTGTGTGAACAGGAACTAAGAAGAATATAACTGCGCATCGGTAATTTGCGATTAGTTTATCTTCTGAAAAATAGATTGAAACCCATATAACTATGAATTGATCTGTCAGTTGTAAGAATATCAGACAAACAGTGGAAATGCTGCAATATTCAGAAAACAAACATAAAACACTAATGATAAAAATACGGCCCTCAAAGGTTATCATTATTCGTGATTGATAAAGTTTTTATGTGTAGTGTTTTCATGAATGCCTACTTTCATTACCATATTGTTTATATTCTTCAAGGTTGCATCAATTTTGTTGTTTTTTTATAAAAACCAACCCTTTCTTTTATTCATCCTTTCTTCTTCAATAAATGTAGTTCGTTAGGTTATTTAATATCAGTTACTCCCGAGCATCAGATGGCCACACGCTTTTCAGGTCAACATTTTTGCTCCCATTTTCGCAACTCAGGTGCTCCATGGCCAGTTCACTTTGTTAGTTGAAAGAAGAATTTGTCCTCTTCAAAGAAGATAGATTCTGTTACTTTTTCCTTCATTCTACATTTTACTACTATTTCTGTGTTAAAATATGACCCCATGTGTGGTTGTATGTTTGCTCGGGAATATATTTCATATTTTTTTTTTTACATAAAAGCGATCATATGGGGGAAAAGCAATGTTCAAAACTTTAATGTCATTATAATTGAGAGTATGGTACCTTTAGCCCCAATTAGTACGTTTTCATATTCAGACACCTTGAAGGCTTTGTTATTTTGGATGATTTTTCTCAACATCTATTTTTGTGCAGATTTTAGCCATTGTTGGGTCTAGTTAGAATGGTTGTTTTACTTAATACTTCCCCTCTTATTTCTTTACACGAGAAGTTTCTTCTCAGCTTAGTCAGTAATCTGGATTGCTGTTTTAATAGGCTTCCTCCCGTTTCTGTTTTGAACAGCTCATTTCATAATTGGTTCGGCAGATGTTTTGCGGACGGATGACCGATTCTCCAACCCGCCCTATTTATCCGGGCTTGGACCCGACTCTGAGCTGGGCTGGCTTGACCTCCAGTGGCTACGTTCCAATACAAACGAAGTTACTAGCATCAAAATATATTTTTTAAACTTGTAGCGTGATATTCGTGCCACCTTAAACCTTTTGAGACTTTATCCCAGTGACGTTTTTCCATTAGAAACGAGCATTAATACAAGTAGCGCGCGAACAAATTTTCAAGTTTTTTATCCCTGGGATTACTTGTATATTCCTTTGCTTTCTAGAATATTCATTGCTGAAATCCGTTTTCCAATCGTTTACCGATAGGGCCTCCAGCAATGTTCCATCGTTTATCTGTCCTTAGTATCCTTTTTCCATTCCCTGGGGGATATAAAGAACGTAATATATATTTTCATTTTAGGAAGGAAGTGAAATGCGAGACGTCTTCTTAGTGAATAATCTCATGCTTTATGTCCAATATTTGTTGGGTACCATAAATTATCTTATTCATGTAAAACATTTCACAAGGATAGTCAGTCATAATACAGTGAAAGAGACGACGATATTGTTTTTTGTGTTTTATTTCACAGTAAAATCCATGATTGCTACACCATACTATCGTGAAATAATTGAAAATTTTGTTATTAAGGAAATACATCTAGCAACTCTCTCTCTCTCTCTCTCTCTCTCTCTCTCTCTCTCTCTCTCTCTCTCTCTCTCTCTCTCTCTCTCTTGTGGATGTGTGTAAAATAGTGCCTTTTCAGAGCTTTACACAGCATTGGGTATTGGTCCTTAAAATTCCTTCCAGCCGTTTCGTTCATTTAGGTTATACAAGAAGGGGAGTTCGACGGATATTTTCCCTTTCATCTTTTGATTAAACAGTTATATTAAATACTGTCAGTTCATAGAATACTATGTTTTCAATCATTTTTGTCAAGATGAAGGACCATATTTATAGATAATCTTTCCTAGATTATTATTATTATTATTATTATTATTATTATTATTATTATTATTATTATTAAAGTTCCCTATAATTATGTTCTGTTTTATTTAAATCTTACTCACTTTTGTGATACCTGTTATATATAGTTGATTTTATTGTTACAATGACTCTAACCAGTCCAGTTCAGTTTTAAGTTGGATTTTATTCAGTTGGAGCTTGACCTGCAAGAGCGCTTTCTTTCGGCTAAACGTTTCAAATTGGAATACTATGAGAGAGAAATCACTTCAGAAATTCTGAAAAGATAAAATGTATCCTTGTAGTAGCAGAACTTTGGCAAATTCAGTAGTGACAGAACTGTTGGTTATTCCTTCCTGTATTAGTAAGGGTGATGATTTATTTTTAATCACTTTTCCACGTTCTTGTATCTGTTTACTTGTTGTAGTTCGCTGTCTTCATTTGAATGCCGATGGAATCCCAAAATTTTTCAAGAAATTCCCTTTATGCTTTCATTTTGTTACAATGCCTGATGCTGCTTTGCTTGAAAGGAAAATCAGACAAGATGAACAGTACCTGTTGGTTTTTCGCGTTGGGTGCAAAATCTTTATTAGTTTTGTAGCCTGGATTTTTTTTTTAATTTGAAACTTGCAGACATTTTGCCAAAAAATTTTCGTTCATGGCCGAGTTCAAAAGAGGTTAAAGTTTTTCAGGTTGATGAAATAACGTTGTATTCACAGCAAACATTTAGACTTCGTTTTATAGATAGGTAGATTATATTGAAGGGAAAAGAGAGTTTTAATGGGTAGATTGCATTTTGATTGTCATATAAATTAGAACAATCGAGTTTTCCACAAGTTAAAGCTTCCTCCTAAAATGTGGTCGCTTTTAACGCCAAGGCCGAAAGAATTGTGGCATTAGGCCTCCGGTAGTTTCTTACAGCAAGCAATTAAAAATTTATGCAATAAAGACTCCTGGAAATTCTTTAGGCGGAAGAATTACAAGCGGAACTCGCTACATTCTGAATTCCAAATGATTCCCAAGACGTGCTGGAATCGTGCAAGACATTTAACGACACAAGAAACCAGCTTGTAACATAAGCGAGTCAGATGTAAAATAATTCCTTACAGGGTTTTCTCCAGACTGAGGTAGGGTAAGTGAAGCTACTTTATTTCGTCATTAGATGAAATTGAATTGTTTCATAATTCTGGAGAATTATGTAGAAACTACGAATCTTATTGTATATGATATTCAACGTTCCATACCAAGTTAATACATACAGTAATATTCAAGATGCAAGGTGATCATGTTAATAAGAAAATATTAACTATTAAAATGTTATAACTGAAAGAGGTTAGCCTTGAATCCTTTGCCCTAAAGGGTGATATTTTATTGAAGAAAGATTTTCTGTAGGGGGTGAAAAAGATATGCCCTCCTATTATGGAGTGGCCCTCCACCCCCTCACACCTATCAGTGGGAGTGTTTGGTTTTGGGTCTCTTGTTGAATTCCCAAATAATGGGAAGATAAGTATTCATTGTTTCTCTGTATAGAACCTTTATTGATTTTCTTGTGGTAACCTATAGGCAAGGTCTCTCCAGAAGATAAGTGAATGTATTTAGGTATACGGTATATATGTGTTATGTATTATCATCTGGATATCTTATTCAGTAATAGAGGCATTTCATTACGTGTTTTTCAGTTGTTTCCTCTCTCTCTCTCTCTCTCTCTCTCTCTCTCTCTCTCTCTCTCTCTCTCTCTCTTCCTTTCTTTCTTCCTTATATACTTAGCGTTGCTTAAAGTAAAAAGTATACCTTAAAGAAAAAGATAATGAAATTTCAATACCGTATTCACCAGTTGTAAAACATATAACATATAAAACCTATAATATATTACTGTGTTTGATGGACTTTCTAATCCTGAAAAATAAACGCGGTGCAAAGAAAGTCTCGAGATGTACTCTTTTGGTTATGCAGTATTGTAGGACTTTTCATTAGTATCTGTATAAGCTGGTTTAAAAAAGTACTGCAAAAGCGTTCTGGAGTATTGACTTATTTATAATCTATATATATATATATATATATATATATATATATATATATATATATTTACTTATTTGTTTATATACAACTTCTGATAAAGTCTGGATTTTAGAAGTCATAATAATGCAGTATCCGTAATATTGAATATAAAATTTTATATCGTATATGTATGAAATTTTAATTATTAGAATTATTTCCTTTTCCTTAAGAAACAACAGAAACTTCTGAGCACTTCAATCTGGGTATGAGATGGAATTTAATGCTCGTGGTAAATATGGGCTCCTGGGTAACCCTTTTTACTCTTTTACATCCTTAAATATTGTATTATTGTTTTAATTTTTACCCCCTACAGTTTGTATTTGATAAGCTTCTTATTTTTATTACTTCCTCATGTTACCATTCAAATCATTAATCATATTCTTTCACATTTCATTCCGGTGCTAAATGACCTTTGGGTCCAAGGCCCTGGCCTTAGGCATAATTCCTCCCCTCCCCTCCCCAACCCCCCACCGATGCCATGTATCTTTGACATGCTTCTGTATGCACAATGCATTCGTCCATGTTTCGTTTTCTGAATAATTGAGTTTCTTGATAATTTTGCAGTGGTTTTGAGTGTGATGGGGAAGGTACACACCAGCTATAAAAGGGTTAACTTCTATGGATAAATTGTACAGTAGAATGACGCATTTTCCATTTACCGTAAAGAATTATAGAAGGTTTCCCCAATTTTTCGTTGTAGAATATTTAGATTTTTGCTCTTTTTGGTAACTTTTGAAGCTTTTCATTGCTGTTTGACATTTGTCATTGTAAATCTGGAATTTTGAAGGCTATAATTATTGATGGTTTATGTTTGGGAGAAAGATTAAAAGGTGAGTTGATCAGCAATATTCAACCGGAGACTCTCATCGTCGATTTCTGTATTTTGTACTAATTAGTTACGCAGCTTTTGAATATTTTTAGACTCAAATAGTATAAATGCTGGTATGAGGAATAGGGAAAAGCGCACTTTCTCATGTTCGCTACGAAAAGAAATTAGATAGAGTGGTATTGATGGTTTCATATTGAAAGGTGCTCTGTAGAGTATAGGCTTGCGATGTGCGCAATTCCCGGAGAACATTTGCCAAATGTACAATCTTTTTACTTAAGTCCCCAAGACGAAAGTACCAATAACAGGTTCCACCTCTGAAATAAAAGCGAACAGTCAGCGACAGCCCCACGACTCTTCTGCTTTTCAAGTGGGTCACAAATTTATTTTTTGGATTCAACTTCTGAAAAGAAAATGAAACTAGTGAACGCTGTGGGACGAGTTCGGGAAGACAAAAAAAAAAATAAAAAGCTGCTTAAGACCTTTTATTGCGCCCAGATGGAAGTAAGACATTTTAAGAGTCCAGTAACGATGGGATTTTTATGGAAAGTTTATTTTGATTCTCTCTCTCTCTCTCTCTCTCTCTCTCTCTCTCTCTCTCTCTCTCTCTCTCTCTCCAGACAAACTATTTGCCCTGAAGATTATTTCTTATGACTGAGGACTCTGCAGCTGCTTAAGTTTAAACCTTTGGAGATTAAGCTGGCATGATACCACCACAGACTCTGTTCCTGTGGCAACCTGGGGAAGCTCTAGGGATATCGAGGTTTTATATCCTGAGTACTAGTATTCCCAAACTGGATGCTAACTTCTGTGATCAGATTCCTAAAATGACTAGGCAATGTTGGAAGAAGATGCACTGGATTTTTTTTACAAATATTTCAGTCATACAGATGGCAGTGAACATAAGTGCCAAAAATTATTATGTAATGATTATCTTATTTTGTGCTATGTCTGTATTTTTATTTTATATAGCTCACATTATTCACAAACCCAAGTCTTACAATGACGATAATTTAAAGTCCAGAATTACTTATAAATGGTCAATTCAGGTGTACAGTATATTAATTGACAGATGGCAGTTTAAGGATGATATGGGAATGTCTCTAAAAGATAATTCATTACAGTAAAAAGTTAATGATCCTGTTCGTAAGAATGTAGTTTCCATTTACTTCTATGCAAATCAACCTGTCTCTTCCTCAATTGCCTCAAACACCTGTGTCACCAAAAACATTTTAAGGAATCCAATATTGTTTTATAAAATAGATATGTCGATAAATTTAACTTCATCTTCCCTTTGGCTTTTCTGCTTGTGAATATTCAACTTGTTCCGTATTCCCTTATTATTGGAGTTTTCCCTCTTTGAATGGATGGGCCTGGAAGATCCTCCTTAGGCGTTAAACTTCTTTGTCTATCCAACTTGTCTTCAAACTTTATTGAAGCCTTTGACCTACTAATCGCCAGTCTTTGTATGAAAAGAAACGCCAAAAATCAGTGACGAAATTCGACAGTAATTCCTGTTTCTTCGGAAAGTTTGCAAGTCCGTTGTTGTTCTCATCTCGGGTGAAAATTGTCACAATTTCAGGCTAGATGAAACTCTTGTATATCATTTTGTCATATTTGTTATTCGATGCTCAACTTGAAGTAGTTGAGTTCAGAGATTGGAGTGTGACGACACTTTGTTTTCATTAATTTACTCTCCTCCGAAATTTTAGTGTCATTTTTTTATAAAAGAAAGCGTTTAAACATTTTTGTATGGAAAATGTTTGCCATTCATCGCTGCGGTGAATATTTAACAGTTGACTCGTGTGTGCAGCATTATTGTTATTGTTATTATTATTATTATTATTATTATTATTATTATTATTATCTGTTAGTCATGACTTTCTGTCTGTCTGTCTGTCTGTCTGGAGTGTGTGTGTGTGTGTGTGTGTGTGTGTGTGTGTGTGTTTAACACAGTTTGTTCAGAATCTGCAAAGAACTGATAACAGAAACCTTTCTCCAGGAGTGATCCATAAAAGCTTTTCCTCTCTCAAGAAAATATCAAATATCATTAAGTGGTTAAGGACCTGCTCCCGTGAAACCTACGCCGATGACCCTTACATTCTGCCTCAAAGGGCCTGCTGATCTAAGTCTACCTGTAGTGTAATATAACAAATTTTTACTGGTCTGGGACGTTATCAAAGGATTACAGGAATCATTCGACAGTCTTAACACTGTGGAAACAAAGTAACAATCTTTCACCGATCTGGGATGCGATCAAAGGGGTGCAGGAATCATTAGACAATCGTACAGCAAGCCACCAGACTCCTTTGGATGAGGCATCTTTTATTTCTCGCCTCCCAACAACACGAGAGAAGTGAGGGTGCGACGCGAAGTCATGTGGCCAGACCTTCCCAAGTGGAACCGCCCTTTTCCCTCGGATGAAGCGCCACATCACCTATAAACCTATCGGAGGACCGATGAACTCCCAACCCCTCCCTTCCCGGTGCCTCCCGGTGGAAGATAGATCCTCAGTGACGATCACCAGCCCGTGAATCTTCCAACCTATCTCTACCCACCAGCCCTTTGTCGTAGTCCATTTGCCAAAATGGGTAACCTTGAATGTTATATAGTACAAGGTCTCTTAATAGATGTGCTATCCTAAGGTGTTTTTTTGGGTTTTTCAACTTGGTTGTTCTCATGACAACTTTGGGCAACTCGTGTTATATGTAAATAATGGCCATTACTAAAAAATCTAGTTTCTTCTATATCTTTGTTTCTGTGCACATGATAATATAAATAGTAAAGGTGTCTATACCTATGTTTTTAAGGCCAAGGAACATGATAAACTCATTAAGTATTTTGTTGCAGGTATATATTATGCCCAAATGCAATATAGAGACTTCTGATGAGGTATTATCGACCTGCGTTTATTGTCATCCAATCAATCATAACATAATTTTTCTATAAAGTATATAATAGCTGTCAAAAGAAAAACAAACTTTTGAGGCCTTTATTTGATATTGTTTGATTTCATTAATATTTGGTGGTGACGATAATACATGCCAGATGTTAAGCTGACGATAATACTCTTCTTTACATTATAAAAATGTAAGTGAACAGCAATTGCGTAAAAGATATGGTCAAAATTCACCCAAGACAATTCATACACTTTCATTATTGTAAAAATGTAGTACTCACAGTCAAGGCAGCTCTGTTTATTATTAGCCATTGTGCTTGAATTCTATTGTACCATTGCATAAAAATTACATGTGACAATGCTAAGCTTATGCCAGCTTGTCCATTGATATGCAGCTGTACATGGTGGCTCAGTAGATCAAGTGGTGGAATCAGAAAGGTTCAGAGATGTTATACTTCGTCCAGGAGCAATGCATAATCATGTCGTTCTTGGGATGGAGGGACACCAATGAAGGGAACAGGTCTGATGTTCTAGTTGGAGCAGCATTTGGACATCTTACAGGAATTATGAGGAAAGGCATGGGTGAGGGGGTTATGAGAGCATTCCGCATGGTAACAGCTGTCCTGCTGCAGCACCTTTCAAGTTGGTGAAAAGAACTTTGATGAAATATCTGCACACATGGAGGAAGCACGGCATCCAACAGGCAAGCACTGTGGACAATCTCACATAAAACCAACACTGCTTGCACATCAGTTTCTTTGTGCAGAGGGGAAGGCGACTGGTTATTTCAACAACTATGCTTGGAGAGGATGTTGCCTTACTTCTTCAGTGCAGGTCATCCATTATACCAGATATATCTCTGGCATTTGCTGGAGATGCACAACCAGATGATGTCATGACAGACCCAATTGCTGGAGCACGTCTGTTGTCACCATGAAGGTGTTTGAACTCTGTGTCAAGTGAATAGTTTGGTGAACAAACTGCAACAAAATAGGAAAGGTGGTATGAGAGGTATGACACTGTCACCTGAGCTAATTACTGAATGGATCAATTCATTCTATCTCTGGCTTACCTCTTTAAATGCCATGGAAAACTTGTACATGGGCCAAGTCTGCAATGCACAACACCAATGAAGCACAGAGGAAGGTGAAAAGAGGTGAAAGCTTGATGCTGCAGGAACTAGTAAACATTTCCCACCCACTGAAAAGTGAGAGTGATGTCCTGTATAACATTGGCAATGGCCAAGTTGCTCCAAATGAAGTCAGTGTTAAAGATGCATTATTAATTGGAGAGAAGATGGTAGTTTCGTTTCGTGATTCACTACCATCTGGATTTTCATAAAACTTTCCAGCCCCATTAAGACGATGGAATGGCTAAAACATGGCATCATAGTTGGTAACAAGACTGTCTTTGACATGGAAGCCCTATCTTCACCTGTTTATGATAGGTCAACAGCCAGCTGCAGTTAGAAAATATCTTTGAGTATGAGTTGTGTGCTGTCCCTTCCTCACTCATTGATGAGTATGGCTGTTTGCAAAGTGGGCACCAAAGCTGTACTTGCTAGACGTCTTGGTGTGCTATAGCAAAGCCCAGTGCCCCCAAGCATCATTACAGTGGATGGCACAACAGCTGCTCTATCACATTACATGGCTTCATGGTGCTGGCATCTATCCTTGTTGAGTACACACAGTCTTTGTTATACTCTCTGATAATGACAAGGTGTTAGTCTTGGATAAGCATCATGATCTGTCAGCCAAAGACCATGAGAGAATGACAAGGTGATGAGGGTACCACCAAATCTCATAACCTGACTATCAGCAAGTCTACTCCCAAACAGAGATACTATTGTGAAGAATAAACGAAACATAAAGCAACTGTCACAGGTACTATCCTCTTCAACATGAAAGATGCTAAAATAACGCTAGAAAGTCAAGAAGACTGTCTCTTTCACATGATGAGGCTGATGTGACAATGATTGCATACTTATCGATGGTAGCTGAGTGTCACAGGGTGCAGTAAGAACTATTATTGGTGATACTGATGTCCTAGTACTACTGATTTACTGGGTTTGGTACCTAGCTACAACATACATGTAAAGTTCAGATGGAACGTTGGAATGGCGATATTGTAGACATTATTGCAACCTGTGAGAAGCTAGGTCCCAAGTGTTTGCAGTTATTGGGAATGCATGCGCTATGGTTGTGGACATTGTGTCTTACCTTTTTATAAAGGAAAAGTCAGTTTCAAATGTCTTGCAGGCAGGAAATTTCCCAGATTATCTGAGATACTTGGGAGAGATAGATGCCCTCAGAAAATTACCTGTTGCAAACAGTCCAACAGTTCTTCACAGCACTATATGGCCAGCCTCAGGCACCTCAATGAATGCAGTCACCACAGGATATGTACAAGAAAGAAAGGAAAATCAGTGTGCATTATGGCCCCTCCCCAGATGTCAATCTACTGCCCATGTACAGTGGGCACATCTCCAAATGATATTATGAAAGCATCTGATCAGTAAGGCCCTCCAGCAGTGAACATCAGCAAAGTTCGGGATGGCAGGTGAAGGATGGCGTCCCAACACTGGCATTTGCTTCTTGATTCTCCAGCCCCTCCTGGCCCACTCTCAAGGTTCTAGTTGTGGTTACAAGCAGTGGACAAGGCCTGCAGCTCTACGGCCTGCCCTCTGTCAAAAGAGCCAGTTGCCCTGCACTATTTATTGTGTAATGGAGGCACACATGGATGCAATATTTATTCACAGTCACTGGTCAAGAATGAAAATGACAGTGACTGTTCTGAGGATGAGTTGGACAACAATTAGCTTGTATTTTCCCTTTAAACAACTAAACACATAATTTTCCTATTATTATTATATGTACATGTATGCATGATGCAAGAAGCTGTGTACCTTTGGCAGTTAAAAATACACACAAAACAAAAAAGTATACTTTAGTTTTACTAGACCACTGAGTTGATTAACAGCTCTCCTAGGGCTGGCCCGAAGGATTAGACTTATTTAACGTGGCTAAGAACCAACTGGTTACTTAGCAACGAGACCTACAGCTTATTGGAATCCGGAACCACATTATAGCGAGAAATGAGTTTTTTATTTACCAGAAATAAAATTCTCTAACTCTGCATAAGTTTAACTTGTAAGAATAGTTTGCAATAATAAATAGTATGTCGAATTTCATGTATTGTTGTAAGATTTTATAATTTTTTATTTGTCATAATGTTCTGTACAAATAAAACTGCAAATATTATGTCTGTTTTTGTGACATAATATTAATCTTTGACCATGAAAACATGGGTATACACATCCCATATGACAAATAATCTTGCAAATTTACAGAGATATTGAAAAAACTGAATTTTATATAATGGTGACGAAGATTTGCATATTTCTAGATTTGCCCAAAGTTGTCAAGAGGACAAATCAGTTTAAAATACTTCAGAAACCAGGATATTAGATATATACCATGATACCTTTGTACTATAAAGATTCATAGGTCCCCAATGGAAATCATAAGAGAGGCAAATGGACTATCGTGGATGAGGTTGGAGAATGATCATGAGAGGGACTGGGGCTGGCAGACACAAGCAAGTAGCAAAAACAAAAGAACCTCTCGATTGCCAGCTGACTGAAGCCCAAAAATCGTGAATCACCACCCCGAATCTGAGAAGAGATGTCACCAGGATTCACAATTTGCGGTCATCAGAGCTTAGACCTTATAGTAGAGAGAGTCAAGTTTCTCTTACAGGCTCAAACCCCTTATCTCCCACGAACTCCCAAGTAAACCCCTGAACATAAAGTGGTTACAGGATACCTGCCTATTTTACCGACTCTCGGTGTTCTTAAGGTGAGAATTTGTATCCCAATGTAAAATCAAGATATAATCAAACCGGGACACACACCACGCCCAGGAATTACTGATACCCCAAGCGGGGTTTAGGCTCAGGCTTGCCTTCCATCACAGAGTAAGAAATAATCCTCCACTGCAAGTACTGGCCAACCCCCATCCACCCAAATGACTGAATTCAGCTATATTTTCATCTTCATGGTTTCCATGGATTCATTAGATACAATCGCTGGCGATTTTTGGTCTGCGAACATTCTTCTCCAAACATGTCCTGCAAAATCTTCAAAGGCATCATTGTATCACAAGAAATCGCCTTCCTGGTCACATGACCTTGTCATCTGGTGGTTCAGTGCATGAAGATCGCCAGAGCTGACCATCGGGACAGACAGATCACATCAGAACCGCCGCCTCCGGAAGGGCGCCTTCTTTCCTGCAGTGTGTGGCACAAATCTTTAGCCAGTATGGTGAACGTGATAGATTGCTGGGGTTTCAAGTGACAGTAGGGGACTCTAAGATCCTAATAATTAATGTTTAGCGCGCCTTGGGAAAATAACAATACTTCTGATCAATAACTGTATGATCCTAGAGAGTTACACAGTATTATTCACGATTCTC
Source organism: Macrobrachium rosenbergii (assembly GCF_040412425.1). Classification (NCBI taxonomy): domain Eukaryota; kingdom Metazoa; phylum Arthropoda; class Malacostraca; order Decapoda; family Palaemonidae; genus Macrobrachium; species Macrobrachium rosenbergii. The sequence continues at coordinate 55,492,042 of NC_089796.1, forward strand.
CTACTGATCATATTTGTATAATTAGACCCCACTTTCACCCTACAAAACAATTTTTATAAGGAACTTACTGCTTGTCACCATGTCAACTAGTTTGTATGTAATGCTCCTCCTCTCCTCCTGACACTCATGACAAGAATCTGACACAATATAACCTCCTGGCTGACTCCATATCGCATCACGCCCTCAATAACCACCTCTCGTAGGGGATTAGGTGCCGTCATGCACCTTAGAAAGGCTACTGGTGCTCTCATGTGCTGTCGGCCCTTAGTCAAACCTTCTGTTCCTTTTACTGTACCTCCTTTTCATTCTTCTTTTTTTCATCTTATTTTCCACCTCTCCCATAGCGACTATTGCAACCGTAGTGTTTTCCTCTTGTTACATCTTTCAAACTCACATTGCTTCCGCTTAGCGCTGAATTACCCTTACAGGTCCTTGAAAAGCTTGCCTGTGGCATACTCATATATTCAATTCAATTCACAATCTCATGATTCTACATTCGCTACGATCTCGCAACGGACTATGATCACATTCCTTACAGGTGTCATTCAGTACCCCATCCCTCCCACCAGAACTCCCTAAGGGATCGCCACCTGCTGTTAGCTGGGATTTTAAAACCAGCAGAAAACCAGGTATTTTAGGTGCCTTACGGAAAACAGGTTGTGCACAATAGTTTAACCAGCAGATGATTTGTTTTTGCACTAGCACAAAATGCAGAAAATGACCACCACAGGAGAGATCTGAAAGAATCTCTATTCAACATGGCTTCTGTTATGCTTGTTTCTGGCAGGGTTACCTTAGATTTCACAAGGCACCTCCTAATGTACCTGGCTGGAAATGATCGTTAAAGATCCTGTATGCACATTCACGAGAAATGTTTTACTGTGGAGGCAAAATGGTAGCCCTAGGAAGCCACACTTTGCACTAATGAGAGACAGCTTAGAGCGCAGTTCAAGCTTGCTCCCTAAGCACTGCAGAACAACTGATAGTGAATCTAAGAGTTTATGCAATGTCTAGCAACTAACCGCGATTCTTGTCTTTAGAAACATCTAATCCTAGATCCTAAATAAAAGACGCAGAGAGAGAGGTCAAGCAGACGAGGTTGCCCCAAGAATGTTGTTAGATTCTTCACACTATCCTGAATGTACAAACGACCAAGACCTCCTTGCTGATAACATTCAACTTCATTTCCTCGACAATCGCATCACGCCAGGCATCATCAGCGATGCTGTAAACAAACTCACCAATAATAAATCTACTGGCTACGATGGTCTTTCCTGCAGAAGTCAAATTCTGCCTCTGATAATTTACATTTTTCTAGCCACGCCATTCAATGCATGCATAATTCACCAGTTTCTTCCAGACTCTACCTTAGTTCACGTAATGCATACCACATTAATCAAAAACAAGCTAAAGGATGCAGGCTGATCCGGCAGTTATCGCCGATTGCAATCATCAAGTGTGTCGAAGATACTGAGTCCGTTCTTCTCGTGAGACTTTCCCTTTGTACACACTACCGACAACCAGTCGAATTTAAAGTAAACCACCCAACTGACACCTGCATATACGCCCCTGAAAGAATTGCTGACCATTTTATCGTCGGCTTCATGTTTTGTAGATGGAAAAGCATTTGACAGAGTAAGCTACCTGAAGCTCTTCCTGGAAGCTTGCAAAAGAGGCACACCTTTTATATTTAATTGGCATTTTATATTATTGGTCCCCTACAGAGCAATTTGTGTCAAATGGGGTAACGTGATTGTCGTACACCTTCGGCTCCCTAAATGGCCCGGGCAAAGGGCATTTTCTCCATACCTGTTTAATACGTACACAGATAGCCGGAATGTCAAACCGAACTCACTCCCAATCGCACTATCAACGAAACAACAATAAACAACATCTGTTACGCCGACGATATGGTTCTAATTTCCTGTCATGCAAGATCTCCAGCGAATCATCGATACTTGCCGCCAATATGCAGAGGAATTTGATATCCCATACAACGAAACCAAGACCCGGGGCATGTCGCTGCTCCCGAGATCGCTAAGCATATTGCAGAACCACAAATTTTCTGGAAATCATCGTCTGGAAACGTGCATGAATTTCCGTGGCTTAGGCTACATTATCACGGGACGACCTAAAGATACGGCAGACACAGAACAGAGGCGTCGTAAACTTGCGCAACTGGCAACATGATTGCAAGGAGGTTTGCCTTTCTGTCACCGAGACACGAAACTCATGCTCTTTCGCTCGTACTCCTACAGTATATATATGGGTGTTCCTTGGACGAACTAACTCGAGAGACCATGAGAAGTACCACCGTTGTTCACAATGACATCCTGAGACACCTCCCAAACACTCCTCGCATCGCCCGCCACGCAGATGTTCATAGAAAACCGCTTGGATAATTTAAAAATCATTGTTAGCGAACAGCAAGTCCAGTCTGACTCACCCGAGAAACAGCAGCAATTCGCTCATACAAAGCAGTGAGGGCAAGAAGAAGATCTAAATCATGGAAAGATGGGATAATGAGGCGGTCTGTTCCTTAAATGACTTATCCCTATTTTTGCAGTCATGAGGTGTCATCTGTAGAATCTGTCTTTATTATTATTACTATTATTATTATTATTATTAATATTATTATTAATATTATTATTTTTTATTATTACTGGATTATTCATGTTGAGTTTTGCTATCTTCAATTTTCGCATTTACTGTAGCCTTCTGACCTGATCACAGTAACCACCTAAGGTCCCCAGCTGGAAATTAATTGTATGCAGTGTGTTTTTAATTGTTATACTTTTTAACAAGCTTTTTTTTTTACTGTTCTCACATATTACTGTCATTACCATTATTATGAATACTATTTTTATACATCTTCAGCAACTGTGTGGGATATTGCCGATTTATCATTTTTATCATGTTATCTCATGCATTAGATTCTGTATGTTATTGTCTCTACTTTGTATATTCCATGTATATGGCTTTGAGTGAAATAAAATTTATTATTATTATTATTATTATTATTATTATTATTATTATTATTATTATTATTATTATAACCAGGTAGTTGTCAGAAAATGTCAAATATTTAACACATACAAACAGAAGGGGGATGCTGATGCCTGTGCGAATAACACTGTTTTCTGGAAGTCACGCTTCAGTGACGTCAGTGGAAATTCCCTTTGAAGTAGACTGTGAGAACGGCCAAACAGAATACTTGTCTTTCTTCGATGTAAATGGTATTATTATTCACTTTTGAGTTCATTGTGGCATTGTGATTTCTTGCCGAAAAGTTTTGTATACTTGTTGACAGGTCTTGTTAAGATAAATATTGTCATGATAGCTCTGGTACAATCGGAAATTTAGGCTTTGAAAGGTTGAGGATTAACACTAGATACCGTATAGTATGTTGCAAATCGGCTTTCCAGATGTCGTTAGTGTAGGAGCAATATATCTCCGTTGACAAGTTAGATTTGGTTTATTTTGAAGTAATGATTTTTCAGTAGGTGCATTACAGTTACTTTTCTTTTTTATAAACAAGTAAATGTTGCTCTTGTCTTCATCTCGTACTGAAAAAAAGATAAAAGGATTCTAATATAGTCCCTAGAGGAAGACACACAAATTCTTAAAAAGAGACGAAGCATCGGTTTTAATGAAAGATCAGGTAATGGAACTCTCTAAATGTAGAAATTGAACAATGAAAGAATGATATTTTAGTGAATGATACTTTTGGAAAATCAGTTGCAAATAGTATTGATTATTTGCATCTTTTCTATTTTATATCAGAAAGTATCCTTGGTTGCAGTTTTTCATGTGGGGATGTGGTGAATGAGAACCAACATTTATGTAATTAAAGATGAAGGAATAAATCTAGTTACACAACTTCCAGCTGCTCAGACTCATCTTCATTCTTTTCTTTGTATTAGTGTTTTCTTCTGCAACCTTATTTGCCCTGACTGTTTGATATTTTTCTGTGGTCGTGTCATATATTACAGTAATTTGTCATAGTTCTTTTACAAAATTAACTAAATAAAATTATTTTGAAGGCGATTTCAACTTGAATTACACCTTGAAATTAGTTGCAGATAGTTGAATAAAAATGTTCAACCATCGTTCCTGAGGGGATCTTGTGTTGACGACCGAGAGGTTTCCTTGAGGAAAAAGACGTATAGTCCTTTCATTTTAAAGGGACATTGGCCCAACCCCACCCATGGCCTCATGAACACTCCGTGAGTGTGTATTGAGGTAGTCTGAGGGGAGGTCTGTTGACTTGCAGTGGCTGGATGGAAAGTTCTGATTCTGAGGATGCCAGTATTGATTTTGTTGTTGTGGCTATCGGGTTCCTACAAGAGAGGGCTCCTTGGAAACGGAAAAAGACGATTGCTTTTTTTTGTCAGTTATTATTTTTACTTATACATATGACAATCAAAGGACTAATATGGTCAGGCTTTCATTTGTAAATGGTGTAAATGAAACAATAGTCATATGTTCTATCGTTGTGTTGGTTTTATTGTTATTTAGATATGGAAACTCTCTCTCTTTTCTCTCTCTCTCTCTCTCTCTCTCTCTCTCTCTCTCTCTATTTAGTAAATAAGTAGTTAAAGCAGTATTTTAATAATTGGTAAGGTAAAGTAAGAACCTAGTTGGTCATTTTTATTATTGTAAGTAAAGGTTTCATGTGGAAGAAGTATAGAATAAGATAGCACTGTTTTTTCAGATTATCAGAAAAAGTATTAAATTTATTTGTAAGTGCTTTTTTTTATTCACATAGCAAGATGTTCTGCAAAAGAAAATGGAATTCAGTAAATATTTAAAGACAGCTTTGTATGTATGAACTAAGTGTAAGAAACAGAAATTTCATTATTCCCTTGTGAAGTTTGATGTATATCTGGCAATAAAGGAGTTGGAGTGGCAGTGCTACAAGAGAAATGCTGAAGTCTTGTGGCTTGCACTACCAATGATAAGTTACTTTGTTTAAATATGACATCAGGTAGATATACTGCCCCAAGCTCAGGTTTTGCCTTGTGTGTTCACAAAAGCCTAAACATTTAGCTGCCCTTGGCTTATATGTAGTTGAACAATTTATCGTAGTGTATTACTGTGATATTTTGTTTAGGCTGTTGTTAAAAATAATATTTCAAAGTAAGAGAGAGAGAGAAAGAGCTCATTTCAGACCTTGGCAGTTGGATAGATGGTCCACTGCTTCATTAGCTATGCTTACACACGTCAGTTTCAAGAAATTCCCAATGCTCTTACGTCGAGATGATGGCGTGAGTAGTCACTTTCCTTTGGATGTAATATTTTAGGCGTTTCCAGGAAGGGCAGCATTAAATCAGGTGTTTTTGATTCTAAAGGAAAACAGTGTTTTGCTCAAAGCTGCTAGTGGTGTATTTCTTCTGTATCAAACTAGGTACTTGCTTTGAGCAGTGAACATTAAAAGGATTCGATAGTTCTGCTGTTGTGTGTCTTAGGACCATTTGGAAAAAAGAGAATCGTTTGTAAATTTAGATAAAATGCATGAGTGCTTTGATTAGTTTTCAGTGAATAATTAGCGTTACATAACTGAATCATTCTTTAAATGCAAAAGCAAACAGATCCTTATACTGAATCCATCCCAAGTGTTTATGGATGAATTTGTGTTGTGGCATGAGCAAATAAATGATTGTGTATGAAACACAGCACATAAGGAAGATAAATTGACTTAGTGTGGAAACGATTTGTCCTATGGTCTTTGAGAGGAGAGAGAGGAAAGTCATGAGAGACATCTTTTCTCGATAGATAGAATAACTGACCTCTAAAGGCCTTCTTCCTTCACTGAACGGAAGTTCCGAGAAATCACGGAACCGCCTCGTACCAGTTTTAAGTCAGTTGAGATAGAGGGACACTTATGGACAAGAATATTGAACTCCACAGTCACTCTGCACACGAGGAGTGTTGATCTCGCTCTATATTAAAAATGATACGTTAGACTTGAGCTATGGGCATGATTGTCCAGCCATCTGAGAGTGGCCGATTTCTAATAACGCTCCTTAGTACACTAGAAGCCAGTGTGGAAAAATAACTTTTTTTTGAATGATAAATAAAGAAGTGTGAACTTGCAAAATAAAAAAAGCCTCGTGAAAGTATCTGTCTAGTGAACGGTGACCATCACACTCGAGACCTGATGTCAACGTTATTTAAATAGTAGGCTATATTATTATATAAAGATCAAAAGCCGTGCTGGGTCATCTTTACTAATTACGTCTTATATATTTTTAGTGAACGTTTATTATTACACTCTGCATATGTAAGATTCGTACTGTATTAATTGTTGACTATGAATATCATTATTATTATATCTTTCCAAATTATTTATTTAGAATCAAATATATTCTTTCTAATAGTTGAATGTGATGGCTCACCACCGTTGAACAAGGGTTTGGACGGTCCTGCTATAAAACCTTCAAAACATGATGAGCAACACATAGTTTTAACATAACACATAGGAAGTCTAAAAATAATGATTGAAAGGTGCTTAATGGTGTCAAGGATGTCCTATTATTTCATTTGATTTAGTCTAAACTTTTATTTCAAATAATGGTTGTTTATAATTGGATTATTATCCCATCACAATGAGGATATTATGTGTCCCTTCCTCGTTAATTGTAGTTTTATGTTATTTGCCTTAAAATCACATCTAATATCATCACTTTTCACAGGTACTCTTGAATTTGTCCTATAAGATGAGGCATGGCAAGAATGCGTAGTTCCGTGCCACTTTCCTAGATAACCTTTCCTAGATGAGCTGCGTTGTGTTTGATTTGAGGAATCTCGTTTCTTAATTTTTTCCGTAAACCATTTATCTCTCTCTCAGTGAAAAAGAACACAAATTTCCTAGAATAAGAAGTCAACACATTCAGCAGTGATAAATGATCCATAAGTATTATTTTCCCCTTTCTAACGAACTCGTATGTAGAATCTTGTAGTTACAATTCAAAACTCTTGGAGTAACAAGATTTTTATTCTATCTGAGCTTAATAATATCTTAAAAGTAATTTAACGATTTTGTTTTTTTGACATTTAGGCTTTTCCAGTTATGTATATATGTATGTTGTATGTTTGTATGTGTGTTTATATAAGTATGTGTCTGTATAAACTTCACGGTTGTCGATTTCTTTCTTGAACCAGTGGGTCATTTTCAACCAAATTGTTCCGCAAAGCATCCATACATGAAGGAGACTGAAGTTTGTTAGGATCCACACCCTTCCAAGTGGGGAATATTGAGAATAATGAGAATACTTTTGGTCATTTAGAAAGCTCACAAATAAATGGGGCCAGAAATGCTAACTAGACTGGAAAGCTTGATATTGTAGACTGAATTCTGCTCGAAGGTGTCCTGATTCAAAACATGGGTCCAAAGTTTTACATAGCAGTATATAAGAAAATCTTTAACATCTTCTCAGGAGCAACAGGGTCATGGATTGTCAGATTGATATATATATATATATATTATATATATATATATATATATATATATATATATATATATATATATATATATATATATATAGTTATTATACATATACATATATATATATATATTACATATTATAAGTAAAGTTTTTTATGTGTTTTTCATTTGTAATTGGTGTTTATGTATAAATACATTTTATCATTATACTCATTTGCTTTTATGTAAGTGAAACAAACAGATCTATTTATTTTATTATCATACATGTTCGATTGGGCTATAAAAGACTAATTTGATAAAATAATTTTTCGTTGCCAAATTGAAAATTAGTTCAAATAATGAATCTGCAAATTTGTTAACGTTAACGTTAAATCAGGAATATTGTGATTATTGGTAACTTGGTGTATGGCGTCATAACCATAATTCATCCCTTTGTGATACTGAATTAAATCAGCTGTTGGATTATTTTATAGATATTTTTACTGTGAAAACGGGAATAATAATAGGATTAGTAAGAAAAATCCCTTTCCATGTAAACAAGAGGAAATGCCAAATGTAAGGCCTGTAAATATTTAGGCTTGTATGGCCTATTGTGATTAAAACTTTTGATGTAACGCAATATCGTAACCCAATAGTGAATATTTATGCACAGTATGTCTGAATTTCTGTAGTATCTTTCACACGATGTTAATTACTGAATGTCTCCGCACACATGCCCCATGTTTCTGAACTAGTTTCGTTGTAAAATAAAAGGTTGGGAAGGTCGATCAGAATTATGTTAATTCTATTCACTTTATGGAATATGGAGAACATCGTGGGTGTATCGTTTCTTTACTGTGAGGTATACGGTTTTAGGAAACGGAACCATGCCTTAGTAACTTAGTAATGAACATTAAAGCTGTTATAACATTTAGTTAATCAGTTGCAGCAGACCGGACGAGCCATATGCTTTGATTTTTTATGCTCTAGATGTCATAAGATAACTACAGCACCTTGTTTTTATTTTTTAACTATACTATGGCTGTAAGGTGCTTTTACTTTTATTAATTAGGCATTTAAGTTGTCAGGTACTGTATGAATGGTAGTTTATGGGGCATTATAAACGAAAAGTTAAATTTTGTTCCATTTCCGTTTCATAGGCTCTAAACTAAGCCGCTCTCTCTCTCTCTCTCTCTCTCTCTCTCTCTCTCTCTCTCTCTCTCTCTCTCTCTCTCTCTCTTGCTCGAGGAACCCATAAGATTCGGGTGTTTTAAAATATGTAAAATTATTTGTTGAGTTTTGTAAGTAAAAGAGTGAACTTTGAATTTTACTTTTTTTTTTTGTTAATCTTTAAAAGTATTTTTAATCAGTATGAACCTTAGTGTACAGAAATACATCATATCGTTCGACCAAAAAGGAAACAGATGTCTTTGCCAAAGCACAGAGGAAGATGTACACAAGCTCCTGAGAGAAGAAGGATAAACAATGAATTTGGGAGAAAAGAATGAAGAAAGGTAGTCATGTTCCTGGAACCTTCATATGCACCTCCAAATAATAAACAAAAACTCCATTTCAGCGAGTGGCACTCAATGATAATCATTTTCTGTCTTTCGCAACAACTCTGTGTTTTGTACTTATCTTCTTTTCCTGATTGTTTGTTTGTTAAGAAACAAATGTTAGTTTTTTCATGATGAAGTAATAAGATATTTTGTTTGTATAACTTTAGTCGCATTTGTGATCTGGTTGCATCCCATACAACTTCTTTGTCCAATCTATTCTGTTCTTTACATTGACCTTTGCCCTTATTAGGCTTCGAGTGTCTGAATCTCTCACTCATATTTTAGTGGGAAAGGCTGTTTTAAGCAGGTGAATTTGATATAATTCAGTAAGAATTAATAATTTAAATGAATATTAACCAGGTTTATTTTGGGATTATGTTAGTTAGATACAGGTAGGCTGAATTTCATTGAAACCACGTGCTCTTTTTCAAATAATTCAATAACTTAATTTTTATCCTCTTTTTGAAACTTATGGTTTGACTTTATCTTCCTCGAATGCTTTCAGACGCAAAGTTCTCCTCTCACAGATGGGGTGGATTTTTAGACATTTTTCCGCCTGTTGACCTCCTTTTCCACGGTCTTCTGTTGATATAACTGAGTAATTCGTATTCGTTGTTTTGTAAGTTTATCACCGGATCTTTTACTGGTATTGAGTGTATGCAATTCAGGGTTCCGGAAATTACATAACCATTTAGATAAAACTCAGATATTTTATACTTTTAGTTTTATTGGCAGGCAATGAAAACTCTAACAATGACCTCCATGGAAAATCAGAACAAATCGACTGACATTCATATATATCCCTGTGTATATTGCAGTAATTGGTACTGTGAACTCAGACTCCAAATCAGTCACTATAAAAGATTAATAGATGCAATTAACGGGTAGAATCAAATGGAACGAATTTAATTATTTCCATATAGGCCACTTTTTCACTTAACGTCAGTACCTGGTATTAATCGATGATATGCATTAGTCGTTAATGTCTAAGAAATTTGACATCATTGGTGGAGATTTTGCAGGTGGCGGGGGTTAGTAGACGGATTTCAAGCACCGCTGCACACTTCTTTATGAATACAGTGATTGAGTACTTTTCGTCAGGAACGCGAGAGCTCTTAACGAAATATCTAGTTCCCATACAAGGAAAAAAAATATTGTACCTCATCATGCATAAAGTTGAAATAGATCAATCTTGTAGATGGTGGCTGGTTTGAGCCTGTCAGGAAAGTCAAGAATTACATTTAATTGCCTGTTCCTATTAACTATACTTCCGTTACATGGGAAAGATGGCTGTTTATTGGTTTTTGTACAAAGTTTATTGAAACTGAATGTACTTTCAAATAAAAATTCTAAATACTTCATTTTCCATGCGACCAAGAAATCCTTTTAGTTTTGATTATCAGATGCCTATGTAGCCAGAAACTATTAAGGAAGTTTAGATCCTTAACATCTCTAAGTTTTGTTTCCATGTCATTAAAGGCCCGAAGCCATTTTGTTACAATAGGCGTCAGCGAAGAGCAGGTAATTGGTTACGTTCTTAATTATGTCCTGTCCTTTGAATGTCGGAGGGTTTAAAAAAGAAAAGGGATGCATATATTATATTATGTTATATATATATATATATATATATATATATATATATATAATATATATATATATATATATATATATATATATATATATATATGTTATATATATACATACATATATATATATATATATATATATATATATATATATATGTATATATATATATATATATATATATATATATATATATATATATATATATATGTGTGTGTATGTGTGTGTATATACGATAGACAAATACCAGAATGAAATACAAATGCACACATATCGGGGCCATGACAATAGCAGAAACTGTGTGTATAACAACGAACAAGCCTACGCTGAACGTCCAGATGGAAGGAGATAGGGTTCTACCCTATCACCGCCCCTGGGACAGTAGACTGGGTCAAGGTCATCGCCCAAACAAGCTCCCGCCCAAACGCCACAGACGAAGAAAATGAATATATTAGCAATATAAGAAGTGAATGTCACTATCATTACAATAATGTCAGTTACACTGTAATAACATATGTAAACATATATTGTAAATAATTAACCACCCTATAGTAACTAAAACTGTTGCCCCTTGAGCTATAAATAGAACGGAGGATGTTATTGTGCCTAGTTTTTTGTTGACAAAGCCTGCGACACAGGCGAAATGGACTGCAGCAAGTGAAGTAAGTGGAAACCACACCGCGATTGTATCTCCTTATCCAGAATTTTGAAGATCGAAAGCAGAAGGGAGAAAATATGAAAAAGTCAGCGTGTGTGTGTGTGTGTGCGTGTTTTAGTTCTTATTCACATACTTACTACATGAATAGTATATATGTAAGTTTCTAGGAAACGTAATTTGCATGCTGTCTGTTGAAGGTGATAAAGAATACTTGGAAAATAAAATATTTTTATTATTCTAAAGTTTGTGAAAAACAGTTGGTGATCAATGTTTGTACAGATTTTAATCGATATATACTGAATAAGCTTTTTTAACCTAGATGTTTATAATAGAAGGTTTTAAGGAGTTCTTTATTACCAGTATATTTCTTGTTCGCATACAAATAACATTATCGTTAACGTAACTAGTATAACGGGCGCATATTTCAAAACAGATCTTTCAAAATATAGAAATAAATATTTAACACAACAACGGAAGTGCATGAATAATGAATGACTTCTGAACGTTTGCTAGGAGTATTATCCGTTTGAGCCATCAGTCGTTTTTACCGTAATTTCTTCTGTCGAATTCTATGACTTCATGTAAAAGGTCAACTGCAGCCTTGCTTATTTGACCTTTACCGAAAATATCTTTTAATGAGGATCCCGTATCAACCCTTCTTCGTTACCCTCCCTCCCACCCTTCTTTCACATTTTTTGCTTTTCTGTCCAGTCTTTTAGTAGAGAATACATCGAATACATCGGGATGGCATGGAACATTGCGTATATTTGTCTAAAATTTGCTTCCGTGCAATTTCTTCTGTTGCTGTTACAGAACAGGAAGCTATTCTTTATTCACGGCTGTGGGGGGCTTCAGGCTAATACCATTATTAATATAACTGTTTTATTTTGATCCAGTTAACTTGACCTGTGACATTAAACCATTTCTTTTTCAAAACATAATGGATATGCTATTATAAAGTTTTTTTTATAACTGTGGTTATGTAGTATATTTCCATTGCGTACATAGAAGAAAGCCAGTTTTTCCAGCTAGGATTCAACTGGGAAAGATTGTTAAAATTGGTGCTGTTTTACTTTGTTTATACGGAAAACTTTCATTTACTACATTTCTTTTAAGCAATATCTATCTTATTAATCTATGTTGCCAAGCAATGTTTGTCACATATTCTAAAGGTTTCAGAGTGATTGTAAACCAATCCCACTTACACAGTATGTTTCCAGTGTTCAGCGATTCTGGTCTGTTTTTCCTTTTTGTTCAGTGAAAAAAACTTTGGTCTTTGATTCTCTCGAAAGGAAACGCTGATTAAATTGTTCTGAGGAATTTTTTCTCCTCTTTTCGTCTGAATCTGAGGAAGTAGAGCTTATGTGGAACTAATGAGGTTGGCTGAGGTTCTGTGATTTCATTCCGATGATTTTGATTTCTTGAAAGTTTCAGATTCAGTGGTCCAGTGTCTGTTTGCTAGAAGGGAATGAGAAAAAGAAGCTGAGGACTTTCAGAAAAGGGTGAAGATGTGGGTTTGTGCAACCACTTCGGGACGTTAATAAATGATTTTGTGTTTTAATATATTTTATCAGTCTTTTATTTTTTATTAGCGTGTGAGGTATGTTGAAAATATTGAAGTGAAAGACTGATCCTTATTATTCTCAACAGGTGTTTATAATACAGAAAGTGGATTTGAAAGGTAGCGGGCGGCCTGAGGCCCCCAGCTGCGTCCATACAGAGGTTGTGTTTGTTAACAGCCATATAAAGACATATATGATACGATACAGAACATGTAAAAGGCATATATATATATATATATATATATATATATATATATATATATATATATATATATATATATATATATATATATATATATGGACAGGCTGTACAATGATGCATATAATGAGATACAAAGAATCTGAAATATCAACAAGTAACATATATGACGTGATTAATGTACGTATGAAGAACGAAACACAAGAAAGGAGAGGCGATTTGACGCCATTACAAATACTTCCCCCAACCCCCAAGACAATAATTAGAGGAGCAATTATTGGATGAAACAACATTAATCATGTAAACTTGAGGCAGTTGGAGTGGGCCCCTGCTCCTGGAGAACTATGGGCATGGGGTGGAACCGACATCTGGGGTTGGCTCGATGCGTTTCCTGAGCCGCCCCGGACCCTGGTTTGGTGGGGGAGCAGGTGTGTCTGCAGGGAGGTGCTGAGGGGAAACTCTGGGGTGCCTGCCTTCTTCCTTGCATACTTCACTGTCCAACAGGAATGCCAGCTTCAACCTGTTGATGGTGATCCATTCTTCCCGCCCATGGATGTCAAGGAGGTATGCTTTGGTGGCCCGCCTGATGACTCATTGGGCCTCCCTGTGGGGCCTGGTTAAGGGCGGCCAATGGACATCCACCCTGACGAAGACGTAGTCATGGTGTAAGGCAGGTGGGCTGGGTAGGTGGTGGTTCTGTCGGTGAAGGTCTTATGGCGGAGCGCAAACTTCTGTGCGAGTTCCTCAACCTGGGGTGTCGGCGCCAAGGTCGACAGCGGGAAGAATTTTCCGGGAACAGCCAGTGTCTCTCCGTAGACTTTCTCAGCAGGGGAAGGTGCATACCATTTGCCTTCGGGTGTGGCGCAGAGACCCAGCAGGACCCAGGGCAGCTGTTCCTTCCACCTTTGTCGGTGCAACGCGCCATGAGAGCTGCCTTTGAGAGCATTGCGCCTCTTGACCATGCCGCTCGCAAGGGGTTGTGGTGGGCAGTTGTGCTGTGTAGAGTTGTACCCATCAGGCATGCCAAGGAGAAGGAGACCCAGAGCTCTGACAGAAGGCTGGACCCTTGTCTGTAGTGATGCTGTCTGGCACTCAGAAACGTCTGATCCAACTGGAGAGGAGGGCCTGCATGATGCTGTTGATGCCCTCCTCCATGGGGTTGCCTCGCCAGTGGTTGGAGCGGTCTGTGATCGCCAGAGGTATCTGGTTCCTCCCGACCGCGGAAGAGGCCCGCCGACATCAATGTGAATATGGCCGAAACACTGACGAGGGTGGGGGGGTCGCTGATCCCAGACTTGTGTGTGCTGGGACGTTTTGCTCGCCTGGCACGGGATGCAGCTCCTCTTGCCCACTGTCGAATGTCCTTGTTGATGCCATGCCAGACGAACTTGTTAGTCATGAGGCACGCCGTTATGCGCCCTGGATGGATGGAGACTGTGGATTATGTTGAACACCTGCTTCCTCCTCGAAGCAGGCACTAGGGGGCGGGGCAGCCTGTGCTGGTGTCGCAGAGGAGAGCTGTGTGAGCTTGCTAAGGCATGTCTTCCCACTTGCTTCATCACTGCCATCCCAGTCTGCCATCTCTGTCCGCTGCTTGTTCTCTTGCCAGGTCTTCGTAGTCGATGCTGAGGTGAAGGGAATTGGATTTCACCCTGACAGGCATCGGGTTACCAGGTTTTTCCTGCCAGGGACGTAGTTAATGATGCACCCAAACAGAGATGGCGTCAGGTGTCGCTGTTGCCTTGCAGACCATGCATCTCCTGCTTTGCAAATGCATGCACCAAGGGTTTGGTGATCTGTTAGATTGTAATTTGGTCCCTCCAAAGGGTACTTGAAGTGTCTCATGGCCCGGGCAACAGCCAGCAGTTCTCTGTCGAAGGTATTGCAGCAGGTCTCTTGCTATGAAAACTTCAGCTGAAGAAGGCCGGGCGGGCTGGGGGTGCCATTCACTAGCTGCTCTAGTACTGTGCCGCAGGCGGTGTTGTTGAAACCATTGTCAACCTGAGGGCAGCAGGGGGCTGCAGAGCCTCCCAGGTCAGTGTTTTGGTCCTCTGATTGACGTCAGCGGGGTTCATAGGTACGGCAACGCTGGGGCGAAATGTCATAGTAGTTTGTTATCCCAGAAACTCCTGAAGGGCCTTGATGGCTTGGGTTTCGGGAAGTTCTCTATAGCTTTCACTTTAGAGGCCGTGGGGCGACTCCTGCTGGGGAAATCCTGGCCGAGGAAGTTCACTTTTTTTCCAAAAATGCACTTGTCAAACCTGACGACTATTCCGCTGTCCTGCAACGCTTTCAGGATGGTGTGGACGTGGCAAAGGTGTTCCTCTGGGGACCTGAGAAGATGAGAATGTCGTCGCACGTAGCAGATGCAGAAAGGTGATCACCCAAGATGGTGTCCATCAGGCGCCTGGAATGTGGCACCTGTGTTCCTGAGACCGAAGGTGGAACAGGAAAAATGTGTTCCGTAAGGGTGTGATGATGGCGGTCTTGGGACGCCGCCAGGATGCAGAGGGGACTTGAAGTATAACTTCAGCAGGTCCATCTTGAGAAAATCTTTGCTCCATGGAGGGCACCTGTCAGGTCTTGCATGTTAGAGAGGTAGTGGTCTGCGTTGTTAGGTAATTCAAAACGCCGATAGTCTCCGCAGGGCCTCCATGAGCTATCAGATTTCTTTACCATGGGAGGGGAGAAGCCAACGGCCTGATGTTTTTTTACAGACGCCCATCCATTCCATCTCTCTGAAGGCCTGTTTGGCGCCTTGTAATGTCTGTACAGTTGTCGAACTTGCATGGGTTGGTGGGCCCGCCATGATGATGGATGGAAGATGCCGTGTTTTGGCTGAAGCCCCAGGTGACCGGCGGGTTTGGTTTGAATATCTGGGAACCCCTGTAGAGTGATGCGAAGCCGCCGGGGCTGGGAGCAGATGTGGGCATCTCTGGTCCGTGGAGAGCTGACGGGAGTGGCAGGTTCCTGTGTTGGGGGAGGCGTTGTTCTTGGCGACGCCGACCAGAAGTCCATGGTGTCCTAGGAAATCTGGCGCCAACAGGGGGGAACTTACATCCAAGATGATGAAAGGCCAGTGGTATCTGAGTCCCAGAATTGAGATAGTCTGGTCTACAATACACGCGGATGAAGTTCCATTTGCTGCTAGGAGGGGAAGGTGTCAGTCAGGTATCTTTTTTTTAAACCTTTCCTGGATGGCGGGAAGACTGACTGCATTGCCCCCTCACATCTACCAGCAGGCGCCGTTCGAAATTTCGTCTCTGGATGAAGAAACCTGCTGGTCAGGGGAGTAGACTTCGCGCCACAGCTGTTACTGTGGCTGCTTTTGGTCTTTTTGTGAAGGAACAGGGAGGCCTGCAGTTTCTGGCATTGGTTCTGAACTTTCTAGGAAGAAGTGCTGGGGTTTGACCATGTCCTGTCTCTGAATGGTGTCTTCTTCCCAAACACCGCTGATGTTTCCGCTGCCATCGCCGCTCTCCTCCGTCAGGCTGCAGGCCCCAGGGTGGCACCGCGATGGCGAAGTGCATTTTTCAAGCCTTGGCCTCAGTAGTTTCTGGGCGTCGCCAACTACGCCCATGTCGAGGGTGTCTGCATCCTTTATCTGGTACCTGGAATTAGCTGGAGGCGCCAAGGAAGATCGCTTTTGTTAACCCTACCATCCTCCCTCCCGCTTTTGTCGTGGCCTGGCAGTGTTACCAACTCCATAGTTCGTCCCAGGCTTCCTGGTGATGCTTCCAAGGGGCTGCGATAATAGGTCGAGCGCGCTCTGCGCCTCTCGGTCATGGCATGGAGTAAGATTACATCAGTTTATCTTTCAAGACCGCTGCGATGTAACCTTGTCCGTTGCGCCGCCGAGCCAGGGGGAGATTCTGTTGAACACCTCTTCTGGGAGCGCTTTCGTCATGGTGATGTCGGATTTGATAGCATCGTTTTTTCGAGATGCGCCCCATGCAAAGTCCGCCTACTTGCAGGAAACCAGATGCCAAGTTCTGCTGTGAAAATCGGGGGAAGTTGACCACGTCTGGCTTTTTGTTGGTGAGAGAGGCGTATGGGACAAATGCTTATGGTTCGCATTGAGGTTCAGCTTCCGACTACTTTACTACCACGCACTACCAAATGCGGAAAATGTGCCGTATTGAGTCCGTTATCGGTGCTGATTGTCTCGGAGGGTCAACAGTACAAAACGTACCCTTTTTGGGTACGTCTATTTAGTCCGTTAATGGTAACGGGTTTCCACCCAGGGAGGGGAGTTGTCAGAGGCCCAAACTTTGTGCCATAGTTAGTCCACTAAAGGCTCTCTGATGGTAGGCCACGGCTGTCTTTAGTCCATTAATGGCTGGGCCAAACCGGTATACCTTTCCTTTCCAGCGTCACCAGTGTGAGGTTTAAGAAATGTCAGAAGTGAAAGACTGATCCTTTATTATTCTCAAACAGGTGTTTATTATACAGAAAGCGGACGGAAAGGTAGCGGGCGACCCAGGCACCCCGCTGCGTCCATACAGAGGTTGTATTTGTTAACAGGCATAAAAGACATATAATGCGGTACAGAACATGTAAAAGGCAGGTATATATATCGGCAGACAGGCCTGTACAATGATGCACACAGTGAGATACATAAAGAATCTGGTATCATCAACAAGTAACATATATGACGTGATTAATGTACGTATGAAGAACGAATCACAAGAAAGAAGAGGCGATTTTGATGCCCTTACAAAACGGTACGAGTTGTTGAAGTAATAGAGTTATAAGTAATATTCTCATGCCATGCACAGAAGGTGATTATTTCACACTTGTTAATCAAGTGAATGTAATTTTATTAAACGTTACTTGTAGTGTGCCTTCTTCCTGCTGAAGTATTTATTTGGTGTATGTTATCCACTGGGCCAATGATATCTTAATTTAGAGCATTTTGCCTGGACGTTCACCAATAAATTTTCTTGATTACTTTGAATTGTTGTAAATTTTATAATTTTAGTACAAATATAATTGTTCACCGCTCTGTTGTATTAATAAAAATACAAATAAAAATCATAAAGCACTGTGTCGAGGGATGGATTCATGTTGGCTTGATATGATAGATAGTTTTTCATTAGAACACAAACGTTGATGGCGTCATTTTGGAAAGTAATTGTGTTATTGTTAATCTCAAACAATGATTGATGTCAAACTCTGAAATATTTCAACCAATGATCTCCAGCAAGATTAGGATTATGAAGTTCATCATATCGAGAGTGACTTATGTACATTCATGGGCGAATGAAAAGGTTAAAGGTCCAGAGTATTTCAAAGTTGTTTTAGAGTTGTGTGCTTAGAATTTTAGTTGAATTTCCATCAGCTGAAACGTTTGTGCATATTATTCACGAGAGAATCCAAAATCTTCTGCAAATGTTTCTTAGCTTGGATGCCAGTATGAGCATGTGATAATATCTTTTTTGCCGTACTCAAGAGCAGTTCGTTAATTACCTTTGCGAAGAAGATTGTACATAATTGCTAACCGTTTCTGCATCGTCAGCAGATATCTTAAGAAATTGGGTGAAACCAGTTATTTGTGGACTCTGTTCGGTTGATTAAACTTTATTTTAGATTTAATGAGCCTTTCTTTAAGTTTTTATATTTGTTTTTCTGGTTGCTGCTATTGTACCCGTACCCCAGGAGAGAGAGGGAGGAGACTAGATCCAACCCTATGGATGTTATGTACCGTCCTGAAGTTCAGACCAGTTTACTGCATCTTCTTTCCACTTATTTATATATCCTTCGTGCTAACGTGTATGTAGATAACCCCCGCAGATAGTAACTAGCCAGAATAAAGTTTTCTGTAGTATGTTTTTAAGGATGAACATAAGCCAGCATTGCAGCATTGTATCTCGGGGTCAGATGGATCCTAGGATAATACCCTGCTGTTCTGATGAGGATCGCCGTAAACTTTTTTTTTTATTAATTTCTTCACTGGGCAGTGCTCGTAATGGATGATGCATTCATTTAATATGTTTTACCATATAGTGCTGTTGTGTCAAGCTTCTCCGGAACTGATGGGAGAAATGTTATTCCTCACTACTTCAGAACTTGCCGGAGTACAATTGCTTATTGGCTTCTTGCTGATTATTTTCCGTCTGTTGTAAAACGATAGTGGGAAGTCTTTGATTATAAAGAGTAGAATTTGTGGGGAAATGGTAATGGTTAATATTTTTTGATGGAACACCTCCTCATTTTAGAAGGAAATAGGCATCTACCAGCTTCTCATTACCAGATTTGTCTGTATATTTATTTTTTTCTGCGACTATAGATTTCAGGTGGCTTGAAAACCTTACCTCAGAGCAAAGAGGATGCTCCATGTGGTACTTTTTTTATGGCTTTCGTCGGAAGAAAAGTATTGAGCGATTCTGATTCCCTCCCAGACCAGGGTAGCGTAATCCACTTGTTGTCACTGAAAGGGATTTTAATGTGGGTAAACAGGAACGTAATCGTTTGTTTACACTCTCTAGGGATTTGACGTATAATCGACGAACCGGATTTGATGAGCAAATAAGTCTGAGTCCGATTTTTTTGTTAATGACCTCGCTTCAACTCGATACAAACTTTCTTCATAACCATTGATATTTAGGCGTTGTGAAGTGTTACATAACGAAATTGCAGATATTTCGGAAAATTAGTCACACTGTGACCAAATTTGCGGGGGTAACCTAATCCCGGTTTTTATTTTTAATTTGTAACATAGTTCATATTTTTGTAATATAATCATATTTCATAGTTCGGGCTTTATGACTGTAAACAACATTGTTGTATTAAATAGGCCGTTTTTCATCATATTTTCATGTTTTGGCACAATTAAATGTACCAGCTTATTTGCTTGATGTTCGTGTTTTTAATCGATTGCCAGATATATTGGTTTTCATTCAGTATTAGTATTTTTGTTTGAGTCTTATGTGTTTTTATTTACTCCTTATTATCGATGCCGTCTTCATGATTAGTATATATGTGTGTTTGTTTTATTTTATGATTTCTATTACATATAAGTGTGTATATTTATACTTATGTATATTTGTGTGTGTGTACACGCTTCTGGTGAGACTTAGCTGTCCATCCGTACCAGTCATCATCATCGATTAGTTTTAGTAATTGAATGAAACTGATATTTTAGACTTGCCAGTAATGAAACGAAGTTCTGGAGGAAATAAACATAAACCTCAGATGTTACCTCTGAATGAGGCTTAAGGGATAGCGCCTTTAACGTTTGGATTATTAAAGAAGAAAATTGCTTATCCATCACTCTCTCTATGGCCCAGCGGTCATCGCTTAAGGGGCACGCGTTTTATCCGTGAAGTTAGTCAGGCAAAACTAAGGTATACTTAAACTTTTAAGTAGTCATGTTTTTGCCGAAGATTATCATTTATGGCCGTAAAATGAACGAATCAATTATGTAAGCGAATGGCATGAATGCTAGATTTCATACACGGCTCAGGGTTTTTGAATTTTATATGTACTGTATTAGAAGACTAACTGATTAGAAAAATCTTTACCTTCATTTTTGCATCATGTGACCATGATCCACTTCATTAATTTCATTGTGTACACTTTGTTAACATTGATAGGTTTGCCGCATTGGCCGACCACTGGGGGTGTAGAGTAGTGGGGATTGTCGGTAAGAAAACCAACAAGTCACTGGTGGATGGTTTAGGTTGCAGAAGAAATACTGCTGCTTATTGGGCATTGTTTGGACCTTTGCATTATTGACAGAGTATGAAGGTTGACTGTATACACTCATCTCTCTCTCACAGGATATGTAAATTTAGGGATCAATTCTTCAAAAGTTTGTTGAAAGTTTGCTTTATGATATTGGATTGTACTGAAGTTGTTGATGTCATTCACTTTCCGATAAACCTCATATCAACCCATGCTATCGTCACTTTCTAAGAAATGCAATTAACAAAGGAGTGGAATCAGTCATTGCAGATAACTCATTAGTTCATAATGAAGTGAGGAAATTTGGTTGTTCTCAGTTCAGTGTCCGGCTGTTGAGGAAGAAGTGATTGGAAGAATAGTTAGTTAGTCAGTGAATTTGGTTTGCCAATCTCTGCCTCGTTTGTCTGTCAACGGTTTTTGCAACTCTGCTTTATTTTGCGCTGTCAGACCTTCAAGAGACACCGTGACTGCCTTTTAAGGTTAGTTAATCTTTCGAGTTCCTAATGCTGGTTTATACAACAGAAAATGACATTCACCTTCTAAATGCAGTTTCATTTTGGGATCGCATCTGCTCGAGTCAATATTTATATGCTTGTTATACGTATGCATGTATGTATGTATGTATGTATGTATGTATGTAGTTATATATATATATATATTATATATATATATATATATATATATATATATATATATATATATATATATATATATATATGAGTGTGTGTGTGTGCACGCGTGAATGCAAGTTAAGGAGAATAATTGTTGTCACAAATTAATTTCAGTGAATAGATATCGATAAAGTTAAATATATAATTTTCCTGGCAATGCAGATTTGGTGTTTTGCTTAACATCTCTTTTTCATTTTGAGAAACCTAAAACAATGCCTTGTTAATTATCCTGTATTTCTGCTTTTTTTATTTCAACTTCAGATGTAAGTTACAAAAGTGTCGTTTATGGTAAATTATTTGGCAGTTTTTCATTTGTAATTTTAATTTTTGTGTATGTATGTATGCGCGTGCGTGTTTGTGTGTGAAACAGACAGACAGACATACAGAGAGAGAGAGAGAGAGAGAGAGAGAGAGAGAGAGAGAGAGAGAGAGAGAGAGAGAGAGAGAGGGACGCCCCAGCTTTCTTGCACCTTTTCTGGCCGCAACCCAAAAATCTTGCTATATTTAACTGAAACCCGTGTTCTCGTGAGCATGTTATGCTGCTTGAGTTAGCCTTGATTATAAAAAGCTTCGTGATAACCAAAAAAAAAAAATTAAACGCTTTTGATTTGACTAACAATAAAGGAAATGACAACTATTTAAAGAGTTGCAGTTTTGCCGTTAAGAAGAAGTGTTAATTTTATGTAATCTACAAAAGCGGTATACAACGGCCTTTGTGGCGCAACGGATAACGCGTCTGACTACGGATCAGAAGATTCCAGGTTCGAATCCTCGGCAAGGTCGGGAAATGATTTTGCATCAGTATCCTCTCCGTTCATTTATTTTCTTCTGGCTTTGTGTTTTTTCCTCCCAAGTAATTTCTCGTAGAACAGGGTTATGTTAACCAGTTACATAATGGAAATTACTGGATAATTGAACGGATGCATTTACATGTCATAAGGGCAGGCTTTGAAGTAAGCATAAATACAAATTACCCTATCGCTGAATTCCCATCGTTTAAATTCTTGTTGGCCTGAGAATGGTTTTTAGAGAACTCCGAGTTGTGGGCAACTCGGAAATAAAGTAATGATTCGAATAAATCCACGTTGCTTTTTCAGGTTAAATTGACATGACTACAGTGGACGACAGATTAGTTCAGTCCTTTTGACCAAGCAGAAGTAATTGAAGAGTTTACCATAGTTTGAATAACGACACAGCAGATATTGAAGAGATATAAAGACTATGTTGCATCTTTGATTACATTCATGAAGATACATGTATTGTTCTTTGCCTTTTATGACTAGGGTTTGTTTTAACGAAACTGCAAACAAATGGAAGGGGGTTTATTGTAGCCGACAGTTGCTCAGAAGGGTGGTACAAGGAGGGACTCCCACTTTGTCTTGAACACAAAAAGCGTTGGCGTCAGAAAACTGTCCTCTTGTTTATGTAGGAAGGATATCTATGGAAATAGATTGCAGCTTCGTTTTCTTCGGGTGAGTATGTCAGGAGTCGAAGTGATGAAACTAGAAGTGTCGATGAATCGTGATGCTCATCACATTATTCTTCATCTCGTTGAGTAAAAGGTGACGACGTCATCAGGCTAATTGCATTTCATTGTACCGCGGAGATAAGCAGCGTAGCCAATTGTGCATTTGAATAATGCATCCAGAATAGCGAAGGCTTTGTCGTATACCTTTCAATGGAGTGGCAAGGTAAGTAGTCGCTTGTGTACTGTTTTTTCCTGAAGCAAATTTGGGGTGAAATTAAATGTTTTGCGCTGATGATTTTTTTTTTTTTTTTTTTTTTTTTTTCAAAAGAGGATTTTATAGTCGGGTGAAAAAACCATAGAGGACTCTTTATACTATTATAAGACTATTTTATTGTGTGTTCCCTGTTATTTTGAGTAATTTTAATTTTATTTTCATTTACAGGTACGAGAACTAAAAAAATAGGGAGACGAAATGATATCCTACTTCAATGAAAAGGCGATTTATTAAAGGCTGTGATTTTAACTAAGCACTTTATTTTCAAGTTAAAATGAACAATGAAAATTAAATTAGTCCTAAATGTTGTGGTTACTGTGAATTATTTTTCATCAAATACATTTCTTGATATTGATATAGAATAAAATTGTACGATTCATTAGTTAGGTAAATTTCAGTGATCAGCGTTTTAGAGAAATACTTTTATCGAGTATGAATAAGGTAATTA
The DNA here is from genome assembly GCF_040412425.1 of Macrobrachium rosenbergii. Classification (NCBI taxonomy): domain Eukaryota; kingdom Metazoa; phylum Arthropoda; class Malacostraca; order Decapoda; family Palaemonidae; genus Macrobrachium; species Macrobrachium rosenbergii. The sequence continues at coordinate 55,515,577 of NC_089796.1, forward strand.
CAAAACAGTGTAGGAGTGACCTTTTCCTGGCAGATATTTATGCTGTTCAATAGTTCTGAAACACCAGTGATGGCAGCTTTCACATTATCATCATCATCATCAGATCCAATTTTATCTACCTAAGCAGTACGGAGCAAGACTAAAGTGATATTTATTAAAACTATATATTGCAACACGGGTAACAAATATTGTCAAGGCAGTTTTTTATCCAAAAATGCTATATACATATATATATATATATATATATATATATATATATATATATATATATATATATATATATATATATATATATGTATATATATATATATATATATATATATATATATATATATATATATATGTATATAGCATTATTATATATATATATTATATATATAATATATATATATATATATATATATATATATATATATATATATATATATATTATAATTAAAAGAACTCAAGCAAATTGCTTCTTCCTTTTGTTTTTTCATTTACTGTCTACTGATCGATATTTCACATTTGTCAGAATACAAGGGATTAAAACCGATTGCATTACCCCTTTAAGTAGGTAATCCCTTTGAGGCAAAAGTGAATCTGTCTCACGTTTCTTTTCAGACCAGCTTTCGAACATGACTCAACTCCCTATGTGCTGGATGTGCCCCTGCCCCATAGGGAGGAGATAAAGGGACAACAGACCCAGGGTCGCTCTCAGACACGCACTGGACAAGATGGTGAAGAAGTCCCCAAACCACCGCCATGCCATGCCTTGGCCTAACGATGCCCTTTGGCTCCTAACCACGTAGCTTTAAAGTATACTTTCCTCAGTGCACTCCGGCCGCCAACCACGTTTCCCGGATGCTGGCTGACCGATGACCCACTCCGTTTGCTTGGCTTTTCATGAAGTCCCCATCGTCTTGCCCCTTTACGTCGAAGCCCTTCACACCTACCACGTGGAGACGCATGGGCGAAATGCCCAAACAATAACAAATCAAATACTCCCACCGTCACCTTGGCCGTCACAGATCCTACAGTCATTAGGCCCTCCTGCCGAAGGGCCTGTATATGTGACCCTCCACGAGGCAGCTGACACTGGCGCGCCGAGTCATGCTATCCGAGGACCTGGTGCGCAAATCTCCTCATCCGAAGGGACAGAGTTCCCTACGGAGCTATCGTAAATAGACAAAAACTCGTCACAATCGAGGAATAAATCAATTTAAAATGATACTCTACGGTCCAAATTGAGAGTCGCAAGACCTCACCAATCCAAAATTTGCAATCTTGCAGTAGCAATCCATCTCCCGGAGGCTATGATGTCATTCGGGACAGACTTTCAGTCCTCACAGAAATCACGACAATCTAGGGTCCATTCCCAACCATTCTCGGGCGCGAGTAATCCTCCCCGCTTCTCCTCTGTCAAGATTGGCGCCCCGGGTACCAGGAGGGCGCGCAGTCCCCGCCTGTGCCACCTGAGTACGATGTACCGTGGCCCCCTCAATCGGTTCCCGGATCCACCCCAGTGCCCGGCCGTGCCACAGCGCCAGTGCCAGGGCTCCCAATCAGATCTCCCGGAGATGCCAAATTTCTGCCAGTGCCAAAGATGCACCGAGCAGTGCCAAGCTTCGTCCGTCCTGACCGACGAGCACAAGAAACCTGATAGTGCCTGACTCTGCCCCAGTGCCAGCGCCAGAGCACTACCTGATCTCCATTCATGGGATCCAACACAGACCCCTCCCTCCCCGGCCCGGCACCGCCACGGAGCGTCGGTAAAAGAGACAGGCCTCGACCACGGCGGAAGCTCACCTGCAGGTGCGGCCTCACAACCCGTACCTGAGCTGGTCATTGATACTGCGGAGCCTCACGCTGCCCCTGACCGCCTCTTCTGCCTCAGCCCGTCGCCGATGCACTTACAGTCAGGATTCTGCCATATTCACTTGGCCGATGAACTACAAGAGCTGCAACGGATCATGGTAGAACCAGCATGGTAACCTCCTGCGTCAGCTGTCGCAGCAGCAGGCCCAGGTGGCACCTCCACGCTGCTTTCTTTCCGGTCTCGGGCCCTCCGCTTCCCGGCTGAGAACGACTGATCCTCTTGGCGAGGTTCCACAGAAATTACCACGGGCGGGAATTTCAAGAAGTTTAAAAGAGTCGAGCTCCCTGGCACCTGTGCCACCATTTCATTTTTCGAAGGTCTGGCACTTAATCCAGAAGGGATGTCAGGCCCTCCAGTATCTTTCTTCCATTCTCAGAACTTCTATCCCTTATCATTTCCTATTCAATCTTTTCTTAAATTATCCCAACAAGAGGCAATTAAGTACGGGATACCATTCCCTGCAAATGTATAACCATTTAGAATAACAGAGTAAGTGGTACGCTCTGTGCCCATACCTTGGCACAGGGCGTGCGTGTCAGCTCTTCCTGAAGGGAGCCGCGCCCTTCGGGTGCACTTTCCCGCCCTGGGGCTGAAGGATAGTCCGGGCCACTTATAGACGAGGGACGGTAAATTCCTCGCATAACACAATAAACCTCACTTTTTCCTTTAGCTACTGCCAACATTTTTACTCTTTTTTAGTTATTTATTTATCTTTCCTTTTAATGACCGCGAATCATAGACTCTGCCCCTTGTGATTTTAAATGCCCCTTTCGTAAGCTCCGAGAAACGTGTCCCACTCCTTCAATTGCGGTCATGTTTTCCCTCGTAACATCCTGTTAATTTTTCCTTTTTGTTATTATTATTATTTTTCTTTTTCTTTTCCCCTTCCTTCCTTCTAAGAACTCTGTTTGTACTAGACCTCACGTCTTTTGTCTGCTCACCCTGTCATAACATTGAGTGTCTTTTATAGTACCTGAGTGTGGGCAGTAGACGCATAAAATTACGGTAGTTTAAGGTTAGCGAATTAAACCTATGAATACTCTCGCTCGCATACAACTGTCAAAATACCTCAGTGTGAGGGTTTGCCATCAACTATCGAAGTTGGTGATGCGTTGAATTATTAGCTAAGCAATTACCAATGCGAATATGTATAGTCATTATAATATCTCAAAGGGATGCCATTTACAAAATAAACGCTGTTTTATCATTTATACAGCCTCTCTTCTGGGCAGACTGTAGTAACTGCATGCATTTAGGGGGTATCTAAAATTAAGTAACCATGTATTTTAATTCTGAACAATAACCTTTCTTTTCATTTGTTTGCCATAGCCTCATATACTTGGTCTTATAATCCTAATTAATTCACATTGTTATAAAGTTATCAATGTGTAACCAAATCCAAAAATAATTACTCTTTGCAAGTGTTGAAATTACCTTGTGTCCTGTTAAAGAAATTTGTTCCAGTATGTTATTAAAAGTAATGTCGCAGTTTCATAAATCCTTAGGAGTAAAGTTCCTATTGGTAAGGCAGAATGTAGAGTAACCCCAAAGCTTTTGGCTACTTATTCTTGTAGCATCGATGTTCACACCTGAATGAAGGTGTGTACATCATCTTGTGGGGGAGCTATTATAATTAGCAAGAACTCGCTAGCAAATTGCTTCCTCCTTTTTTTGTTTTCATTTACTGTCTGCCGATCGATATTTCGCACGGTCAGAATACAATAGATTAAAACTGATTGTAGGCCACTTTTTAAGTAGGTAATCCTTCGAGGCAAAAGCGAATCTGTTGGCTGCTTTTTCAGACCAGCTGAACATGACTCAACTCCCTATGTTGACGCCCCTGCCCCTAGAGGAGATAAAGCAACAAACAGACCCAGGTTCGCTCTCAGACGCGCACTGACGAGATGGTGGAAGAAGTCCTCAAACCACCACTCATGCCCTGGCCCAACGATGCCCTTGGCTCCTAACCATGTGGCCTTTAAAATATACTTTTCCTCAGTGCACTCCGCCACCAACCACGTGTTCCCTTGGATGCTGGCCTGACTGATGACCCACTCCTGTTTGCTTGGCTTTTCGTAAGTCCCCATCGCCTTGCCCTTTACGTCAGCAAAGCCCTTCACCCTACCACGTGGGAGATCGCTCCCGCACTCGGAAATCGCAAGTCACCCACGGACTCGGCCGCGCTTGGAACCAAAAATCTGCCTTTACGGTAACGTGCTTGTAAAGACATCCATTCAGTCACACTTTTCCTCGTAACATTTACTTAATTTGGAGTGCCAGTAATCTCCGGAATCTCTTGTCAAATGTCTGTGTTCGAGTGTCGGCAGCGCTAAGCCATTATGAATTCACCGAAGCCCTGGCACCTCAGTGCAGCTCGAATTCATTATTCTTTGTCTATTTTCATTACTGGCGTATAATGTGCATATCTCTCATTTCAGAGGGACCCCATATCGTGGAAGCTTGACTTGAGCTCTGAATCCCAGTTTCATCCATCCTGTAGGAATCCCTTCAGGATCACACCCTACTTGCATTCCTTCCCCTGCATTAATGTTATTTAGTAAATACACCCTGCAAGTTTGCCCAATGTTTAAGTAATATTTTCCTCAGTAGTAAGAGCCTTTACGCTCATATGAAATCCCCTTTTCCTTCTTGTTTTATGTTTCCCTGGCCTCCACAAAGTCGGAATCACAAATTATCTGAAATTGTTGGCTACCTGTCTCACAGAGAATATTTCCAAAACTAGATTACAGAAAACATAAAAATATATATATACATATATATATATAAATATATATATATATATATATATATATATATATATATATATATATATATATATATATATATATATATATTATAATAGACCTCATTTAAACAGGATGTGTTATCCAATGGATATTTTATTATGAAAAGTTACAGGCTTTCAAGGACTATCTGCCCCCATTGTCTGATAACCGTAAAATGACCAGACGTGTTCTCGCTTTGTTTAAATGTTGATCAGAGTCCATGTTCATGCTTTCTTAAATCCTTTAACCTCCATCTCCTGTGTAACTCCTGTCTTCACAACCTTGACAATTCTTTTACCTGTGGCTTTTTCAGGGCACACTGCCCATGTAATCTGTTTCCTGTTGTTTCATGTATAGATTTATGAAGCCAGCACAGGGCCCGGATCAAAAGGGTTTAATTCCTTCCCAGGCGCATATCAGTACAGCGAGAACATGTGTCTGGTCATTTTTCGGCTACTGGCAGATGGAGAGCATAGATAATCCTGAAATTTTAGAATCTTTTTGATAAAGTCTCCTTTAGATACTGTTCTGTTTAAATGATGTCCTGTTATTATATGTATGATTACACGGAATAGTTGTGAAAGCAATCGTTCGTCAGAAACACGTACTGGAAGTTTCTTCTTGTTAGGCTCTACCGAGGGTAAGATTTAGGATGTGGTGGAGAATTTTGGTCAATTTTCAGTTTGAAATCAAGAAATAAGTGGCCAAAGAACACGTAAAATAGTGCATTTATGAGATTGAAAAATTCATCTTGAACGTGAAGGTTTTGTAGATGTTGCGTGCTTTTTATTACCTGCAAATTGTTCGGCTTTGTTTTATGTCGTCTTTGAAAAAAAAAGACATTTTTCTCCTGTATTTTGAAGAATTCCTCTTCTCTCTCTCTCTCTCTCTCTCTCTCTCTCTCTCTCTCTCTCTCTCTAAAGAAAACAGCGTAGACTGAAATTAGACAGTTATTAAGAAGTGCTTTCATCCCAGACACTAAGCCTAAGAATCCCTTGCATTTTTTAAATCATTTCAGACAGGGCTCTTTCTGTGATGCCCATGCCGTGAAATATTAGTTATTTTTGGAGTTGTTGACTTGAAGCGTCAGTCAATGTGGAAGTTTTGTTATTTATTGAAACTTATGTTCGAATGATATGGTTGTAATTTTCATAGTGAGTAAATCGGTGGCGTTAAAAATCAGCGGCGGTCAATACACTGGGCAATGAGATGGCGTTTTATTCTTGATTTCTTTACTTTTCCTTCTGTTCCTGATACCTGGCCCACTGACAACATGCGTAAATTAGTTGAGGATGGATTTTTAAAGTATGTGCGTTTTTTATCAAAACTTTCTGTTTGCCGAGCAATGGATGATCAGATATTCGTTTGAGAGGAAACCAACTACATTTCAGTATTACTCACTTAGGTACCTAAAGACTGCGGACGATTGACAAGAGGGGAAGGTATTAAACCTGCATTGTACACAAGTCAAGGTTAGTTCTCTTTGAGAGAACTTTGAATGATTTAGTTGAAATTTGACAGTTAGTTGATTTGCTAAACCACTAAGAAAATAAGCAAGGAGCAATTATGTTACGCATAATTCAGGGCTTAAAAAGAATACTGGGCATTGGCCCCTGTCAGAAGCGCTGACAATACATTTTATCATTCACACTCTGCTTGTTCAGACAGAAACCTTGTTGGTCTTCGTTGCAACAAACATGATCTCACCTCCGTCCAGCAACGGAATAGATAAGACTAACCTCATTATCATTTAGTAGAGCCCATTTTTGTAATGAGATTTTATTTTGACCATGCTCTACTTTTTAGGAAGGTATATTTACACCTTAAACTGTATTTATTCTACAGTTAAAGAAGAAATGTTCAGATTATGTCCACGATTCAACAAGATCGACTTGCTAACGTCATGAATATTGGTTGCTCATCCGTCATCTCTTCTCCACTTTTAATAGTGAATATAAAGACAGAATGAAAAGTCTGTTATAAAAACAAATTGTTGGAGCATTATTTTTTAAGTCAAATTGTTTACAAGTGTGTCTCTCCATAGGTATTATTTTTTTTTATTATATATTATATATATTATTATTATTATATATATATTATTATTATTATTAACCTCACTTTATTCTCATATGTTCACGAAATTTAAAATGAAAAATATCCTATACTCTCTTGATTATCTAACCTGTATGATTATGACGACATGACATATTTTCATGACCACCAAGTCTTGAACATACAACGTTGTTAAAAGCAGTGGAAATCAGTCTCTAAGTATAATTATTTCAAAGAGAATTTAAAAATTTCCCCTTGCCTCAGTTCTAATTATATGAATAATTCTTCAATTTTCAAACTGGGAATACGTCATGTTGTTTGCAGCTGAAATTAATCACGACCTAGAGCCACTAGTGAAAAATAATGGACTAACTTTCGAAAACCTTGATATGTCTTTCCAAAATGACGGAGAATGGAATTTTTTTTAGATTTCCCTGAATTTCAGAGAAACGGGAAGTTGGAATCACGGAGTCAGCGGGTTTTGACTATGTGAGCTGAGTTAATAAAATGTCAGAGGTTCATCGATAAGATGTTGAAACAGTTCACACATAATTATAAAGTGGCATGTGCCTCCGATGACTAAGTCTGCATGTCTACAGGATTTTTACCCTGTGATATCAAATTCATGCATTAGAATAATGATCTTGGCTTGATTATCAGATCAGTTCAGCATTCTTGAAAATTTTAATATTGCATCTCAACAAATTATGATTCTCAAACTCTCAAATATGCAAGTATATTGTAACATTATTTATTTGTAAGTTTGAAATTCAGATAGACGGTGAAAACATGCTGTACCATGAGGATGCTTTGCAGTGAGTTGTCGTGGATAATTTGACAGTTGAATATTGACTGTTATTTTTGTTGAAAAGATCAAGAAAGTAGGTTTATTCCACAAGAACACAAACCTTCATGTTTTAGGAGCGGATAGTTCCTGGCGATAACTGGTCCAGTTGGTAATATCATAGATAACTGGGTGGTAGGTAAATGGAACAGTTGCTGAAGCTATATTAAGCTGGATAACTAGCCAGTGGTGACAAGGGAACCTGTTGGAGACCCACCCACTTACTCAGTATTAAGCTCCATTTTCTTGCGGTTGTTGTGCAGATGCACTGGAAGTGCTCTCCTCCTTGTCTGAGTAGTTAATCTATTTTTATCTTGTTTTTTCGATTATAGTTGTTGTGATTGAAATAATGGTATCCGGAACATTCTTCGCCTGGAAAGAATGGTCAGCAAAGATTTCCTGGACGTGAACAGTGTGTCGTAGTCTGCTTGTATGACTAGCGGAATTCAGGAATACACACGTTTAACGTGTAGTTTGTCTATACTCGACCAACGACGAAGAGACCTCTCTGGCGTGGCGTTTAAAGATCTGCCCTGTTGGCGATTTTACAAAACAACAACTTGACAGACCTTTGAATACCTTTGAAACAAACCCTTAGGCTATATAATTATAAGATTATAGGGGTTGTTTCTCATTTCCAGGTATTTTAATCTCCTTCCTATTCCGTCTTGCTTAGGATTTGTCTTTAGTCCTTTTCTTCTCCACAGCCTATGCACGATAACATTATTTTTGTTATGTACAAAGATTTACCGTTCTATGTACAGCCCATTTATAAATATTTAACATTTTCGTCTAGACAAGAAACATCATACAGTATTGACATCTAAGTAACTGCAGGGGTAAGCTGTTTGTATAATGAATTGGCGCTCTCTCTAAGATCCCGTGCTGGCACAAGGCCACCTTAATCGTAACTATTTTGCCAGTACTTGTAGATGTACATTTATTTTTATTATCTGTTTGCATACGATTGTTTATTTTCTCACTCGTCCAACTTATTCTATGCTATACTTTGTTTCCTTGGTTACTAATTTATTCTTTACCTATGATATTAAGAAATCTAGATAATTGTAGATAGGGGAAATGCCTCCAAACATAATCGTGACCACTGAAAGCGGCCCCTGGAGACAATCTTAAGCTGCTTATCCATGGATTTAAGCGCACGTGGAGCTTTTTGAAATATTGGCAACAGCGCCGAAATGAGATGCCATGTTGATAGAAAATCTGATTCCGTTTCTTGTTAATGCATAAAAAAATTTTATCAGTCGTGAAACTATGTAATTGACTTAGAATTCTGCGGAACGAAAAAGATATTTGATATCTGTAATGGGAGAAATAGTTTTATCTCTGTTAGATTTGGCATTATTCGGAGATTAAACACACGTGGAGCGAACCCAAACAGCCCCACCGGAGAGCTCATTTCATTTTGGAATGAGTTTTTTTTTTTTTTATAGTTTGTCTCAGCATGGACTACCAAGAATAATTTTGAGTGACTTAAGTAAAATTAGAGAATACTGTTTTGGCGTTCTGATGTGACAGAGCTAACGAATGGCCTGATTGCCGCTAACATGATTAAAAATGATTTCTCACCAGCTGTCAGTTGATTAATTAACGTTGTCAGGAACCCCGAGAAATGCTGAAATGCTGTGAAGTGTGGACATTAGAATGTGGTTGTATTTTATTAAGGGTCAGGATTTTGTGGGATAGGAAAGACCGGGAAGAAAGTAATGTTTACATATCGTATAGAATATAAATATGAGCGACACGCTTATTTTTCTATATAAAGCTCCCCTCTATTATGAAAATCCGCTTTTGAATAGTATACGACATTATATAAATAATGTTGAGTTGTTTGTGGACATTTTATAATATAAAGGCCGAAATTCTTGTTCTACCTGTAGTGCTGAGTTGAATAATAAAGGCATTTCAAATGATTTAATTCTCACTCTCTCTCTCTCTCTCTCTCTCTCTCTCTCTCTCTCTCATTGAGCTTTAAAATTCGTGTTCGCCAGCTGTAGTCTTCCGCTTAACCAAAAATGTTAACGGCCATCCTTCGTAGTCTTCCTGGTTAGACATGCTGTCATATTCCTTATATCAGATGCATCTAAGCGGAATATTCCGTTCTTGATATTAACCTTTAAAAGAGAAAGGGATGTTAACAGGAAAAATGTATAATAAAAATTTGATTTTATTTTTTGCATAATTATGGGCGGCATGAGACTCGTTCAGTGTGTACTGTGGTTTATAGTGCCTTTTTAACCCGTAGGTAAATTCCTGATATAAAACTATAGTCGTATTGGTATACCAGTTACATAAAAGCGCTGCAACATGTTTTTGTATTCATCATATGTTAAGAATTTAGAGTATACACTTATGATGATAAGCTCTTGGAATAATTACATTTCTGACACATTAGGATTTTTCTCTGGTGTCCCGCAGAAAGACGGTACCTTTCTCACCGGAATTAATGACAAAAATCAGAACCCTGTGAATAATTCTTTTTTGATGTGTGTAATGTAACGCGAAAAACAGAATTTACTGAACACAAATGACCAAAGACGTATCTCCTCTGTAATTGTAAATGTTCGAATTATTTTTGTCATGATGGGGATAACCAGCAATAACTGTCTTACTTTTGTGAAGGACACAAACGCTACCATTGCCGGGTCTTTTGCAATTGCAAAACCTTGCTTATTTTGTACTATTCTTTGTATTAGCTTCAGAGATAGTACCAGCCAGTGGGTTAAGAATATCCACTAGGTACTTTGCTAGATTGCAAGATGCAGAACCAGTTGAGATAATAATATGCCTGGCCGGAAAATTTGTTTTGTGAGTTCTTATTGTTCCATGCGTATACGGTAGCGATGGAGAGGTCACACACAACTTTTTTATTAGGCTTTAATTTCCTTTTAATAACTTGCTCACTTTCCCATTGAAGTTTACTGCTCATTGTCTAACGTGTTTTTATTTAATTTTTTGTATTTGCTATCATCACTTTAAAGACTATCCATTTTTATACTCAGTTCTATTTAAATTTACCAGTGCACCTGATTTGTCTGCTTGCGGCATGTGTATATTTTTATCTTTTTTCATTTCATTGATGGCAACCATAAATCTTTTAGGGATATATGTGATGTCTGACTTTTTCATATTTCCGTAAGTCAGTCTTTTAACTTCTTCAATGGTAAGATTTCTATATTTTGCCAGACTGCACATCCCTTCGATAATTTTCACGCTGTTCATAGCACCAGTAGGCTAGGCAAAATTTAACCCGTGACCCAAGCCACTTATTACATTTCTGTCCAGGTGTTTGTTTGATAAGGTTACGACACGTTCATGATTGTCGTTGGTGGTCGACGGACTTCTTTGGAATAGCAATTTTATTTTACTGTCATATTTACGCTAAAGATCCCAAAATGCTTTGCTCCTCATTTTCACGTGGCAATATCCAAGTAAGAGATCTTTCCACTCTGGTGGTTTTAGGGCTTCAAAATGCTTTATTTTTCTGAGATCTTCAAATAACTTTTTAGTCTCTATTAACTTATTGTTAATGTTTTTCCAATATAGATCGTTGTATTTCACCGAGCGGTAGATCGTTCTCATTTTAACAAGGACTTAGTTATCAGCAAAATCTCTAACGGCACATGCAAAGAAAGAACACAGAAAGAACGGAAGAGGCGCATGGTACCCATTGATGATTATAATCATCTTTGCATGTGATTGGTTTATCACACATCACCACAGGTGAAAAAATGAACGACTGGGTGTAGGTCCTGACCGGTTCCAGCTTTATTTTTAAGACACTGACGAAGGACTGACGCATGGTAGAAATCACAACTTATATACTACAGAGATGAGCATACACAACCGATTGAGACTATTAATCCACACTTGACAGATGTCAAAGGGGAGTGGTGGCTAAACTGATCAGTGCTAGTGGTAGAATTGACAATATTATACTCAAGGGACAGTACTGACAAACATAGAGACCATTGGAGACTACAAATCCACACCTGGTTTTGGCATTGGTCAAGAGGGAGAGGCAAAAAAACTCATCAGTGCTGGTGACCATATACTATGTTTGCAAAGATGATAATCCTTTTTCCAAACATTCTACTGCCTTCCGTAAAATTTAAACATGTTGCAAATTTCTTTTTCAAGGATCGAGTTTATACATACTTTGACTGATATTGATATTATGTCCATGTTAATTATATTCCTTTCCAGTGCATTATTAGAATACGCTGTCTTTTTTGCCCCCTTCCTAGTTGATAGTATGATTGACCTACATATACAAAAATTCCACTGTTCACCTGTGCATATCTTAAATATTTTTTACGCTCGTCTATTCTGTTTCATATACACGCCATTTAGTATTGTCGGGAGAGTTCTTTATAAGTACATGTTTCATCGATTTATTGTTCTTAAATGCGACATTAACACAAAATTCTTAAGAAGATAAGGGACATTTTCCATATTTTATGGTAGTACAAGCAAATGTTTTGTGTTGTAAGGTTATTTTTTGTTTTATAGTCTTTTTTGCCGTTTCTAATGCATTGCCTAATACACATTCTATACTTTTCTAATATGCAATCAGGATATTTCAGTTTCTTACCTGTATTCCTAATCTTGACGATTTCATTATCAATATATTCAGGGCTATATATACGTAATGCTCTTAAAAACATAGATGTGAACACTGATTTCATAACCTTATTGCTTTGACCAGAATAAAAATGCATAAAGGAAGAAATATTAGTAGTTTTTTGTAAATACTGTATTTAGACACATTACTATTTCTGTGTATTAGGCAGTCTAAAAAGGGTAGGCACCCATCCATTTCCTTTTCCGTAGGGAATTTAATTGAAGGTACTAATTGCTTTAATTTGTCAAGAAAGTTATGTGGAATGATTTTGTTTAATATTTTCTTTTTAAAAAATTCCATATATAAATTACTTAACACTATAGAGACGGCGGGTTGGCCATCGCCATACCAAATTTGTGTGTGTAAAATTTCCCATGTAATTAAAATTTACATTCTTTTATACATAATCAGTTCAGTTAGAGTACTCTTGAAAAATTGGTTTCCAGCTGTTTTCTAATAATTCCGATAAAAATTTCAGGAGATCGTAAGTAGGTACCCTTGTGAATAGTGATACCACACGCTTTCAGATCCAGATCCCAAGAAGTTAAATGAAATGCTGATGGCTGTTTTAGTAAGGTATGTCCCTACAAAAGTCATCAAATTCAGGACAAATGACCAACCATTGTTTGATGATACATGTAGACGAGCTTACCATGACAAACAGACGAAATTCATAACAAGGAGATGAAATAATTCAAATGAAAATTGTACCATTTTTAGTTGAGTCTCGTTGTGCTGCGAATGGAATTTACCGTAAAGCTGAGAGAAATTACAGTAAATCTGAAAGAGAAAATGTGAAGGAATCACTCAGCCTCATCTGCGATGGACTAAATTGACATCATCTACCTTTGGGTCAGGCTCATCTTCCATTCATAAGGCCATATAAAAGGAGAGGTTTGTATATTGAGGAAAAAAATCGTATTTTCTTCAAAATTTGCCTTGCTTTGGTAAAATCAAGATTCTCCTGAGTGTAAAAGTTGGTGTCATGGGAATTATCTAATTGTCATCTTTTCAGATGCTAGACTTTCATTGTAGAAGTATGCGGTGTGAAATTTATTTGTATTTTTCATCGTATTTTATGTTTTACGTTAAGCATTGTTGGCCAAATATGATCTTTTGTGAGATTAATGAGATTTAGACAGCTATAGCAGTTTGTTCTCTAATTTATAATTTACATTTTGCTAAGTTAGAATGGCTGTAGATATGTTTACAACCATTTAAATAAGATGAAGCCGCTTTAAAAGAAATGTCTATTTCTGACTTACATTTAGATAAGAGTAAGTGTCATGGGTTTGGTCCCTTGAAAACCAAAGTAAGTATTTGCGACTGAGCATTCTTATTGGAAGTTTTCACCATCTGTGTGTTGAGTTACTGTTGGTTGCAAGTTTTATTCGCTCCTTCTTTAGTCATAAGAGGTGGTGGACAGTGTTGTTGTTGTATATGAAAAGAGTAGGTAATTGTCTGTGTGTATTTGTTGAAGTACATCATGAGAGATAAGCTGGCGGAGACAGAGAGGAAAAGCTGCTTTTGTTTTATACGTACAGATGAAACCTTTTACTGAAATGTTACCAGTTTTACCTTTCACTTTATTTATTGTATGAATTCGTAGTCCTCTGTTAGTATTCTTTTAAAATATTTTATTAAACTTAAGCTACTTAACGTCTAATAATCGCGAAATCAGCGTTTACACTGAAGTATAATTTATTACTGCAAGGTATTGCAGCAGTAACTTCAACTGGAAAATCTCTCTCTCTCTCTCTCTCTCTCTCTCTCTCTCTCTCTCTCTCTCTCTCTCTCTCATCAAGCAGTCACGATGCCACATAACCACCAGTTACATGTATGTGAGTGCGTGTGTGTGTATGTGTGTGTGTGACTGCGTCAAGTGACAAATGGTTTCCCTCTTGTCAGTCCCATATGTTTGTCAGTGATGGATATTTCTTCCTAGAGGGGAATTTGCTCGATTTATGTTATTGGAAGCATCGTGCCCTCGGTTGGTGATGAAATTCTTCGTTAGTTTTGGAGTTTAAACAATATTGTACTTGTGTGTGTATGTCTGTGAGAGTGAGAGACAGAGCGAGAATGTTACTTTGTTTATATACGATTTACAACAAATAATACAGTACAAATAATAATATTGTAAGAATCATATATGATAGTACTAATAAGAATTTTCAGAAGTTTACATTAAGTTATAGGGTGATAAAGTTGTGGTTACAAACAAATGATAAGGATAAGGATAAAGGCGGTTTTTATAAAAGAGAATGATTTGAATACATCGAGGTGGAACATATCAGAGAAAAGTACAGATACGAAAGTCGATATCTTTCTTGCCAGTTAATTTTGCTGCACTGAAGGTGAAGAGAACTTTTTCCTGTTGACGTATGTTGAGTTTTCTTTTGCTTCGTAGAACAAAAGAGAGCGATCATTCCCATAATCTAGTTTCATTGTGAATTTTCAGTCTTTAAGATCATGTGTACCATAACAAACTGTAGGATTAGTATGGCTCAGTCACAGGATTCAATAGCTTCATTCATTATTTGTAGAGACTGCAGTTCAGAGCACAGCGAGTGATGTAATTCAGATTCCACAGATCAACATGGCCTGTCTGCTCTTGAGTTCTGTGTATCCCCAGATTTTCTCCAGATGAATGAGGAACCCACGCATATTTCTGGTAATAGATTAGACCTCATGTTCACAGATGTTCCAGCTAGCGTCAAGTCCAAAGTCTGCCAGTATATGGGCACTTACGACGATTGTGCCCTTGAGGTGGACATGTTTGTCAATCAGTTTATTCCTAATGCCACCATTTGAAAAACGGTCTGGTTGAAATCCAGAGCCAATTGGGATCGCATTATTGAAGCTTGTCAGGCACTTGGTATCTCAGATGCATGACTATTTAATAAGATATGTCCATAGAAAGGTCATCAAATTCAGGACAAATGGCCAGCATGGTTGGATGATACATGTAGACAAGTTTACCATATCAAACAGACCAAAGCAACACATGGAGACGAAATCATTCACATGAAAATTACGCCATTTTTGTTGAGTCCCGCCATGCTGCGAATAGAATTTACCATATAACTGAGAGAAATCACAATAATTCCTCAAAGATAAAACATGAAGGCATTACTCAGCCTCATCTGTGGTGGACCAAATTGGCATCATCTATGTTTGGGTCAGGCTCGTCTTCCATTCCACCACTCTGAACAGATGATGGTAGATTAGTTACTGGCCCCAGGGAAAAGGCTGAACCACTTCATTGAACTTCTGAAGCTAAGCAATCAGCTGAGGATGTCCTTCTACCTGTACTTGTCATCCAAGCTCTTTGTTGGGTGAGTCGGTAGAGTTACGGACTGTCACTTGATGGGCCGGAGTTCAATTCCCCGGCCGGCTGATGAAGAGTTAGAAGAATTTATTTCTGGTGATAGAAATTCATTTCTCGCTGTAATGTGGTTCGGATTCCACAATAAGCTGTAGGTCCCGTTGCTAAGTAACCAATTGGTTCTTAGCCACATAAAATAAGTCTAATCCTTCGGGCCAGCCCTAGGAGAGCTGTTAATCAGCTCAGTGGTCTGGTAAAACTAAGGTATACTTAACTTTAACCTTTAACTTGTCATCCTGAACCTATTCTTACAAAAATTGCATTTTGCTCTAGGAATGTCAAGAAAATTCTTGATGCTCGTGATAGCTGGGGTGGAGAAGAGCCTGATGGTTACTTCCCTTTATTTTTTAAAAAGGTTTATAGTGTCTTGTCTCCTAAGATCAGTAGATTGTGTAGATTTTTGTGTCGACGAAGTACCTTTGCAGGTTATCGTAAGATTATTAATTCAGTGCCTGTCCCAAAGAGTACCATATCTGCAGATTGCAGTAACTGCAGGCCAATTTCTATTCACTTACTTTTAAGCCACTATATAAGTATATGGAGTCTTAAGGACTGTTAGCTAACAGACAATATGCATATAGCAAGCAGTTAGGTACCTGTGAAGTTCTTTTGGATTTGACATGCTACTTGTATCAGAACTTTGATAAGAGTTTTAAGTGTAGAGTAATTCAATGAATTTTAGATTTACTTCAAGATTTCCTTATAGGTAGGCAATTGTTGATAGGATCTTTAGTGAACCAAGACCTATTGTGTCTGGAGTTCCACAGGGTTGTGTTCTTGGTCCACTCTTATTTTTAGTGTATACAAGTGATATGGTTGTTGGTGTGGAAAACCAGATTGTTCAGTATGCAGATGATGCAACAATTATGGGTGTAGTAAAGTTTCCACTTATTCATAAGTGGAAACTATACTACAACTTAGTCTCAGGTATGGCATGGACTGGATTAGTGAATGGTGTCAGTGGGTTATGAGGGTGAACTCCAGTAAAACGAAAACACTATTGATTAGCAGATTTCGTACAGATTACCCATCCCATCCTCCTCTTCAGGTGGATTGGACTCTTCTGAATGAGTCCGAAGTTTTAACTATTCTTGGTGTAACTTTTGACTCACATCTTACTTTTGAGAAACATCTAATGAAAGTGTCAGCAAATGCCACAAGAAAGGTAGATATTGCACATAAGGCCTCATATATTTATATAATGGTAATAAAATCAGTGTAACCTGTTTTAAATCATTTGTCCCTCCTTTACTTGAATACTGTTCTCGTGTGGATGTCTGCTTCTGCCAGAGATTTAGCTCTTTTAGATAGAGTGGTTTGTGGTGGTAGTTTTTTGTTTCCTAATATTAGCATCGACAGATGATTTTGTGTTTGCCAATTTTTTACAAGTTGTATTTTAACAGAGATCTTTCACATTCACAATTATACCTAATCCTCTTTCCCTCCGAAGAGCAACCAGATTTGCTGATGAGCAGTACCAATATGCAGAGTTCCTTTGTTTCTCACACCATTGGGTT
Organism: Macrobrachium rosenbergii; assembly: GCF_040412425.1. NCBI lineage: Eukaryota > Metazoa > Arthropoda > Malacostraca > Decapoda > Palaemonidae > Macrobrachium > Macrobrachium rosenbergii. The sequence continues at coordinate 55,532,661 of NC_089796.1, forward strand.
GTGGAACAGTCTCCCTGAGGATGTTGTGTAACTGGAACTTCAAATGTTTAAGTGAAGATGCAATGCATTACTACCTAAATATAATTCGCCTTGTATTTTAATAATTTACTTATATTTGTATCTATTTATTAATTTGTTAATTATTTTTTTCTTTTTTAATGGGTGATCTCTCCTTTCTGTATTTCTCATTACGTTCTAATGAACAACATGTCCTGTGGAAGCTTGAATTTCAAGTCAGTGGTCCCTGTGGGCTTGTTCCTTATAAATAGGGTTCATGTTTTGAACAACAGTATATGGAGTGGATGGATATGCTTTAGGGTCACTTCAAGATTTCCTTATAATTAAGCAGCAGCGAGTTGCTGGTGATGGTACCTTTTAGGAAACAAGTCCTATTGAGTCTGGAGTTCCACGAAGTAGTGTTCTTAATCCAATGTAATTTTTAGTGTATACAAGTGATATGTTAGTTCACCTGGAAAACAAGATTGTTCAGTATGCCGATGATGCAACACTTGTGGGTGTAATTAAGACTCCACTTATGAGGAATGAAGCTTCCCTTAGTCTCAGTCATGGCATGGATTGGATTAGTGAATGGCGAAATCAGTCGGATATGAGGTTGAACTCCAGTAAAACGAAAACACTATTGATTAGTAGAGCTCGTACAGATTTTCTTGCCCATCTTCCCCTCCAGGTGGATGGGACTCTTCTGAATGAGTCTGAAGCTTTAGCTATTCTTGGTGTAACTTTTGACCCACATCTTACTTTTGAGAAACATCTAATGAGAGTCAGCAAATGCTGCACGAAAGTTAGGTATTGTATGCAAGGCCTCACATATTTATAATAGTGTCTACCTGATTAGTGAATGTTGTAATCAAATGAGGTATGAGGCTGAACTCAAGTAAAACAAACACGCTATTGATTAGCAGATCTCGTACAGATTTTCCACCCCATCTTGTCCTTTAGGTGGATGGGACTCTTCTAAATGAGTCTGAAGCTTTAACTATTCTTGATGTAACTTTTGACTTCCATCTTACTTTTGAGAAATATCTCATGAAGTGTCAGCAAATGTCAAACGAAAGTTATGTATTGTACTCGTATGTAAAGCCTCATATATTTATACTAGTGGTAAAATCAGTGCAATCTCTTTTTGGTCATTTGTCCTTCCTGTACTAGAATACTGTTCTCCGGTGTGGAGGTCTACTTCTGCAAAAGATTCATCTATTTTAGATAGAGTGGTTCGTGGTGGTAGGTTTCTGGTTCCTTACACTAGCAGTTATGACTTGGACAATCGATGGATGGTCTCTAGTGGTTCGTGGTGGTAGGTTTCTGTTTCCTTACACTAGCAGTTATGACTTGGACAATCGATGGATGGTCTCTAATTTGTACGTTTTTCATAGGATGTATTTTAACAGGGATCTTGTACATACACAGTTGATCCCTGATCTTCTTTTCTTCCCGAGGGCAACCAGATTTTCTGAACAACAGCATCAATATGCAGTGAACGTGCCTCACTGTTGAACTTCTTTGTTCTGGAGGTCCTTTATTCCTCATACCGTTGGACTGCGGAACAGTCTCCTTGAGAATATTGTGCAACTGGAACTTCAAAAGTTCAAGTGAAGATGCAATGCATTACTATCCTAAAACAGTTCGCCTTGTATTTTAATCATTTACTTACATTCTTATTAATTTATTCATTATTTGTCAATTTATTTTTCTTTTCTAAAACTGATCTCTTTTTCTGTATTTCCCATTACCTTCTGTTACTTCACTAATGAACACCACATTATTTGGAAGCTTGAATTTCAGGTCAGTGTCCCATGCAGGCTTCTTCCATATTAACAGGTTTCCTGTTTTGATTAATAATAATAATAATAATAATAATAATAATAATAATAATAATAATAATAATAATAGTTTTAAATATATTTAGATATTTGTTAATGTACTTGTGAGTATTTTTATTATGCCGAAAATCAGCGAATATTTGAAGGTTAATAATCATCGTGTCAATTTTGCTGTTATTATTTAGTATGATATTAATAACAGCATTTGCGTGTATGAGTTGATTTTTATTTTTGCATAACATTGCCTTATGAGTGTATGTTACAATATGAGACGATGAAGAGATTATCATTTCTGTTCTTAACGTTGTGTGAACACTAGCTTCATTAATACTTTTCTCGTTTGTGTGTGCACATTTTAAAAAACCCTGGTAAGTCTTAGTAATAACAGTTATGCAGGCAAAGAGGTGTAGTCAGATTTGGCAAAAATTATTACAAAACGCTTAAAGTATTTAAATGATAAACAGAGAATGGTTCCTACACAAATGCAAACCTTCATTCTTTACATCCCCGACTTTTGCTGTTCGAACTTTTTGTTAGTTTAAACTTCAGTATTCCTTTTCCTTTTTTGGTTGTGGACCATGTGCTTGTATTGCAGTTTTTCAAACCCAACAGTCAAATAAGTCTTCTTGCAAGGAACTAAGTTTGTTTTTTACCTTGCCGCTATGAATAATGTTTTCATCGGACACGTAACAGCTTATGATAGTTAAACAACAGCTGTATCATTCTCCGATATACTTACTAATATATTTACCTTTCAGGTGCTGTAGATTTAGAAACTTGGAAATTCCGTGACAGTAAGGTTATCTTATTCAAGGCAATCCTGCTACCACGGCCTTCCTTTATTTGAAATAGGCTATGTGGTCTCATTCCTCTGATTTCTATGGCTTAATCTTCGTGATTCTCGACTACTGCAGACGAGGCAAGTTTCGACAGTGGTGGGAGGAGGTAGAGGCGTTCTCCTCCCCTTCTTCATCTACGTCATTCTTCTGAACCTCACCTCCGCTCGGACTGCAGGCTGCGAATGTACTGTAGAGTTAGAAATGGTTGTCTACCCGGCATTAGAAAGCTTGTTAATCGCTTCTTTCTGTGCGCCTTACCTTTTGGGGTAGAGTGGCGAGTCCCGATCGCTGGCGGCGATTGATTTCCCGGGCGCGGCTGGCACTGAGCGCAATTCCCTTAGACTCGAGATTCTCTTCGTCTCATTTTTTGTAAGCTCTCGAGCTTTTTTCAGACCGAATTCTCTTTTCTCTCTCTGAGAGAAGTAGTGCGTCAGTCCTAAATGCGGCTCGTTTGCTCCTCGTTTCTCAGTCTACAGACCGGATTTACGGGCAGCAACGGTAATTTGGAGTTTTTCACTGCCGTTGACCTTCCTCTTTTGATACCTTTGATTGGAGGAAGAAAAAGGCTGCTATGTCTGGCTCTCCCTAAAGGAAGTCTTGATAGGCTTCCAGCATTCAGTCCTTTTCGGAGGAAGAGGAATACCTTAGCTCACGCTAAGGGTACAGTTGCAACCATGGTTTGGCTCATGGCTGTAACTATTACACTGGGGCCAGCCGGTTCCTGGAGCTGGCCAGTCCCTGGTGATATCCAGTCCCTGCGGTACCAGTCCAGTCAAGGCTCTTGGACTGTTGGTCTGGTACCCTCTGATGCTGCCCATACTCCATGCACAGGTCCAGCTGCTACCCAGGATGAACAGTTTGGTCAAGAATCTTGGACCACCAGTCCAGGAACCCCTTGCCACATGGGTTTGTTGTCAACTTGGTTTGAGGACTGTTCATGGCTTTGTTCACCGGGCAGAGGTCTTGCCTCTACTAGACAGGGCAAGGGTGCCAGGGACCATTACGCCTTTTTCCCCTTTTTTTTTAAGGTTTCCAAGAGACAGGAGTTGGATAAGCATCAGGGCTAGGAGAGGAAGCTTTCACGCTTTTCTCCTGAGCTTTTTCACAGGGAAGCATGAACTCATATTGGTCCTAGAACCAAACCGGTTATACACCCAAGTGTGAAAGTATCCAGTTTGTAGTTCAGGAACACAGCTGTGGGCTAGATTCTCTGGCAACGGAAGTTATACATTCGATCATTGCATCATGTTTCAGGCATCAAGTGGTTGTGTTACGAACTCCCTCTAGGAGGAAGCCATAACAGGTTCTTTTATTTTAATCTCAAATCCAGTGACAAAAACACAAATCAGTAGGTGCGAGGAAAAACCAGAAAGACACATAGGCAAAAATTTCCCAATATTTATTGCACAGTAAATGCACAAACACTGATGGCTCACAAAAAGTAATAAATTGATAAATTACGAAATACCATCAAATAACTCCAAGAGTCACCTATAACTAAAGCTAAACCCTGCTCATAGTGAAGAAACCAAATCTTAATCTTAATAAGGGACCCAAAAATTACCCACCACGCTAGCCTATTACTAAATAGAAAGGAAAGAAGTGGAAGGACATACAAAAAGAAATAATAATCCTACCTAAGATATAAAAATCTAAACCTTAATATTAATTTATACACTCATGACACTCAGTCTCGCAATATACCTTGAACAATTTTCATAATAAATAAATATAAACACACACTTGAAGACTATAATTACACCCTGTTTAAGGTGTAGCTGAAGATCCAATGTTTTGGTACGTTGACACAGACCAGTACTAATACAGATGAGTCTATAAGCCGCTCAACAAAAACTGCCACAGAACGTCACTCTCATCAGAAGAACTGCCCTTCAAAACAGTTGGTAGATACTAACACTTGAGTCTACAGCTCACGCCAAATATACAGAGGATGTTCCTCTTACCTGAGAGAAGACACCCTACTTGCTCCAACAAGGCCACTCTGGTGCTGATACTGTGGATACATCCATAAAAGATGAAAAGAGGCTCTCGAGCCCAGATGTACACACAACTGCCAACGTCAAGATTAAGCCAGTAGGTCACTCAAATCACAGTTGCACGTCGTACTCCACATGTAGCTCCATATACATAACTGCCTTTTACATTAAGAAGCAGCTCAATACCAGCAGATTGTTGTTCTCCGAGAACAAGCGAGAAATCTTCACAATAGGAAGAGATGTATATATAATCCACAACAGCAGACAGATCAGCAGCTCCAGAGTCTTCAACGGCCTTGAACTAGACTCCCGAGAATACTTTAGGAGAGCCACAAGTCACCTCTCCTTACAACACTCCCAGTCACCATAAAGAAAAATAAACAGTTACAAATTTGGCAAGGAAGCAAAAACACTGAGGAAGGCCGCACTTAAAACTGCACTCAATAGATGGCGCCACAAAAACTTAAGCTTTTCAACCAAAGCAAATTAACCCTACATTTAACCAAAATATAAATTAACATAAAACCAACAGCAAAATACCTAACTTAACTTAGTTTTACAAAATTGCAAACAATAGAAAAATTAAAGCCATCAGTGCAAAACAAAGAAAATTTACTTTAAAGTAACGTTACTGCCTGACAGGTTGGACATTCTTTCACAGGCTAATATTTTACAACTCCCTCAAAGGTAGTAATCTTGCTTCCCTACATCTCTCTCAGAGGGCAGATGACGAACCCTGCTGCCACCATTCTATAATGAGCTTACATCCTTATGTATGGTCGCGATTAAATTGGAGATTTAAATAAATTTCATGACTTAGTTAAATACTTTAATCTGCAAGCCAATGCTGTAAATCAGGCACCCTCTCTCTCTTCATGAGGTGCGAGAGATGAGTGGTAAGTCACCCGGCTCAGTGTGAAGCACCTTACTTACAAACACAACTTCAGTTTGAAACATGAAGCAAATTGAGAAACATGATAAAAACACAATTTTACACACAGATAAATCTTCAAAAGGATATTAGTGCAAAATACATAGAAAATATTAACATCCTTGAATAAAATAAATATTGTGCCGTTAAGTGGCAAACTGACAACAGTCTGGCACTGTCACCTTCTGATGCAGACATTGTGATTAGGTAAGCACATTTTTCATAAACATCCTTCGCCAAGTACCATTCCGCTCCTGTCATTCTCTCTATCACTACTTAAAAATGAAGAATTTTAAACAGTATCAAATAATCATTTCTACTGTTCTGATTGTTATTCTGAGTATTATAATTTCAAATACATCCTAATAGTTACTTTATTACGTATATCGTGCTGTTTTGTATATTTGAGAAGTATTAGATCAGTTGAACAGCAAAATGAGGAAATAAGTTTATGGAACACAGATTATTTGAGGTATAATTGCAAAACAGAATGGAGTATTGTGTACTGGAGGATGGACAAGGAGGTCAAGAGGAAGGTGAGAAAGAAAAGAAAGCAAGTAATAGAAAAAGGGAGAGAACGTGAACAATGACTTTGAGAGAATAGGTTGCTCTATAGGATGCAAATGCAGAGAGGAAAGTTAATGAACCAATGGGTCTCATGTCAAATGGAAAAGTGCTGCTGAAGAGTGCAGTTTAGAGACAATGGTATGAGTATTATGAATATTTGTTGAAAGTGGATGAAAGAGAAAAGCAGAGTTAAATGATGCATAATTATAAAGGAACAGTTTTTAAATAGTTTTCAATATGAAAATGGTCATGAATAGAGTGTGGAATGCATGGTGGTTGATAGGGTGCAGTTTGGGGATACGGAAGAGCAACTGCAGACGAATGAAAGAGTTTGAAAGTCTTTGCAAAAGGGGAATATTCAAAGTATGTGTGAGCAAGAGAAAATGTATGGAAGTATTGGAAACAATGAGGATAAAGCAGTCAGTGTTTGTATGGTCAGTGGAAGAATGAAAGCAGTAAAGTCACGCAAGTCTTTGCCTGTAGGGTGAACTGTAGGTAGTACTAAGGGTGTTTGCAGCATCCCTCTGGCCCTTAGCTGCACCTACTGAGCCTTTTACTTTGCCTCTATTCTGGCTTCCTTTCCTTAATCTTGCTGTACAGTCTTTCTAAGTATTACTTCTTCAACTGTGGGGATTTTTCCCAGTTCCACATTTAAAACCTTGTATTTCATCACCTTTCTTTTATGGATACCTTTTTCTCGCCGTTCAGTCACTCCTACTTCCTCTTTTTACTATCATAAGGGCTAAATGGCTGAACGTGCCCAAGCACTTGGATTGACAACCTAAATTTCAATAAATCTTATAAGTGTTTGGGAGTAAGTATATCGAATAATGTCAGGATTGTAGAATAGTTGAAACACAGAAGGAAGAAGGGCTTATGTAAATGATTTGAGAGGAACTTGGAGTGCTGAAGGAAGTGAGACTTGAAGTGTATGAAGTAGTTGTTGAGCTAGCTTTTCTTCGTTAATGTCGAGTGTCGATGCTGAAAGCAAATTAAATTAAAAGGTTAAAGCCATAGGGATGAATTGTTTCCATAAAATATGTTATACGTAGAACTGAAAGATGTGAGACTTGGATGCTTGCAGAGGTGGTAGCATTATCATGGCAGGTGAAAGATGGACCAAGTGTTTTTAGACGGTCTGGTCATGTGGAAAGAAAGAATCATTGGGAAAAAAAAAGTTAAGTATACCTTAGTTTTACCAGACCACTGAGCTGATTAACAACTCTCCTAGGCTGGCCCGAAGGATTAGACTTATTTTTACGTGGCTAAGAACCAATTGGTTACTTAGCAACGGGACCTACAGCTTATTGTGGAATCCGAACCACATTATAGCGAGAAATGAATTTCTATCACCAGAAATAAATTCCTCTAACTCTTCATCAGCCGGCCGCAGGAATTGAACTCCGCTCATTGGGAAAGACCTAGAGGCATTGGGAAGGAGGGGCCTCAACATTCAGTAAACAAGAGAGGTCATGTAAAATACAGGTGACAGGTGCAGTGTGCATAGGTGTATTTAACCTGCTGCTGATAAGCTTCCTGTGCAGGTGCATGAAGTGGCTAATGTTGTGGAAGTTTTCTGCTTGTGTTCATCCAAGATTTAGCTGTCAAAGTGTGACCGGAAGTTATCCTTGTTTTGTGTTTTCTCTGCAGCCATGCCATAATATGGTATAAGGCTAAATGTTGGAAAAATAATTTTCAACGTTACTAAAAGCATTAATGATAAGTGAAAGTTCTGTTAATATTTTCATAGGAGTAAAATTCATGTGCTGTTGTTTTGACTGAAATTTCATTGTATTTGAGTTTCAGAGAATAAAATCTTACTTTTTTCTGAGTTTTCCAAAGGTCTGTCTGACTTTTCCGCAAAAGAGAGAAGTCCATCAGAATGATTGTAGGAAATCTATCTGAGTCTCGCAGCTCTCAACTTTAACCTCTCTTGGGTTATTTCCGGAATTGGAAGAAATGCGATGACATTCCAGCTGACTCAAGATTTTTCAATGGACGGGAATGAAAGGATTTGGATGATTAAGTGTTGGGCGAGAAATTTGAACCAGCGGTTTCAGTTGTAAAACACCCAGTATTGTTTATTTTTATTTATTTATGTATTTTTTTATTTGGAAAGGATGGCGTATAATATAACTATTCTAGAAATCTCATGGTAAAATGGGAAATATATCTGACGTTCTTACTATTTATAGGCATAACAATAAAGTTATAGGTTTTAGAAAATAGGAAGTGTGAAAAAATAGGATATCATGTTTATTTTGTTAGTCTTATGAGAGATTAAGCTTGAATCATAGCTGCGAAAATGGCGAATCTAATTTATTGTCGCGTGCAGTGATTGCCGAGTATACGCATAGATAGCATATTAGTAAGCTTTCATGCCATGTCCCGTTGGGGGGGGATAGTGGCGTCAGTGCACATCATGCGGCGCACTGTAAGCATTACTTAAGGTTCTTTCCGGCGTGCCTTCGGCCCATAGCTGTAACCCCTTTAATTCCTTGTACTGTACCTCCGTTCGTATTCTCTTTCTTTCATCTTATTTTCCACCCTCTCTTAACAATTCATTCACGGTGCAACTGTGATGTTTTTCTCCTGTTACACCGTTCAAACCTTTATACTGTCAATTTCCGTTTCAGCGCTGATTGCCCTTGTAGGTCCCAGCACTTGGCCTTTGGCCTAAATTCTGTATTCTATTCTATTTTATTCTATTCTATTCTATACCATCTTGTCAGGCCATAGATTGCTTGCGAGTCGGTGTGGAGAGGACGGGTAATGTTAAAGGAATGATATACAGATAAACTAAGTCCAAGATGAGTGCAATGTAGCAAAAGGACGACGATGCAGATGGAAAGGAATCGGAGAAATAATTAAAACTTTACATATTCATGGGCAGTGTTGTTGGGTTGAATTACCTTTCCACTTTCATCCAGTCATGAAAATTTTAGTTGTGAAAAATAAGATTTTTTTTTACAAAGTAAATGAAAAATGTGGACTTTTATTCAGATCTGGCTGACCAAACCGGCGTTACCTGGGAAAACTCTGAATGACAACTGATAAACTCTCTCTCTCTCTCTCTCTCTCTCCTGTTAAGATAGTTGCTTCAATTACATTGCCCAGCATTTTTGACATTTTATGTTTCACTTCTCACCCCCCATTCCTATCGGGGCTGAACTTGGGCTTAAAGGGCATTGGGAGTGTTGCTATTCATCTCAGCGACCTTGAAAACTATGGATTAGACTCTAATATCTGTCATTTGTGACATTTTATTTTTACCCCCTTCTCACCCCTCCTTCCTATCGGGGCTGAACTTGGCCTTAAAGGGCATCAAGAGTGTCACCATTCACCTCAGCGATCTCGAAAACTATGGATTAGATGCTAAAATCTGTCGTTTTCGGTTATTTTTACATGTCACCCCCTTCGCATCCCCACCCCTTTGGTGCCAGTGATGTCTTACCCCCACAGTATTCTTTTCCAGATAGCAAGTCATATGTATACCGACACGAGGTATGATAATATTGTAGAGTTTATTTAATTACTAAATGTACAAGCAGAACCAGCCCCGTTCCAGGGAAACCCTTCCAACCCCCATCCCCCTTTGGTGACCTTTGGTGCTAGTGATGTCTACCCCCACAGCATTCTTTTGTAGATATTAAGTCATATGTATACCAAGTTTGGTTGAAGTTGCTCAATGCGTTTCAGAGTTGTGTTGGAACACGCACACATACATCCATTTCTATATATATAGATTTGATCTCCCACAACTGGTGCTAACAGACAGTTGATGATCGTTATTGCAAGCATTGGTCCTCAGTTTTTTCTCCTGGTCTCTTTGTTAGCAGGTTATTTTTTAAAACATTTATTACCCCTTGGTACTTCTGTCAGAAAAGTGATGTTAACACCAAAGCAGAAAACCCCTTTGATACTATTTTGCTGAACGCATACTACGGTAAACATTCTCTCTCTCTCTCTCTCTCTCTCTCTCTCCTGTTTGACATTATCGTCACTTTCCATTCTTTCACTGCCTCCATACGTTGAATTTCGACCAATGCTCTATTTTTTTTTGCAGCAACAAGAGCTCTTTTTTAGAAAATCTATTATGGCTCATCAAGTATAATGGCATTACGTAAATGAAAATGGGCATATAACCCAACGAAGGAATTATCATTACTCATTTTTTCCCCGAATAGGTATGATTTTTTTATTTTTAGCACAACTGTGCTTTTGTTTTGACATAATGAATACAGTTTTGAGTTATTATTTCTTTCAGTAGACAAGGTTGGAGATGACGGAACAGGGCAAGCGACCCGTTAGCTTAAGGGATATGGGCGGGGATCTAGATGAAGACTTAACATATTCTTTCTTTTATTGCACGTAAGCGTTTGTTTTCCTTGACATCCTCAGCCCGATAAAGACTGGGCAAGAGACGAAGGCTATGACAGTCTATTGTTTCACAGCCTTGTGACCATATACTGCACTCTGTTCATATATATATATATATATATATATATATATATAATATATATATATATATATATATATATATATATATATAATAATATATATATATATATATATATATATATATATATATATATATATATATAATAAAAAAATGAGTGGATCTTTCTTGTTTTACTCAGCCCAGGTGTGGGCGGGGTTGGCAGGGGATCAGGGAGGGTAGGGGAGACAGGACATCCATCCTCCTCCTGCAAACCTGTTTGTCCCGCCTGGGGGGGCGGGCTAGGTAGGGGATTAGGAGGGTAGGGTAGTCATAACATCGACCTCCTCCTGCAAACCTCCTTTTCCGGCCTGGGTAGGTGTGGGGTAGATAGGGGATCGGGAAGGTACGGGATGTATGACAGGCAGTGCTGGGTTCCAGCGCAGTGTAGTGTGTGTGCCATCAAGATCTATATATATATTTATATATATATATATATATATATATATATATATATATATACATATAAATATACATATAAATATATATGACCAACCTGATAAACTCTCTCTCTCTCTCTCTCTCTCTCTCTCTCTCTCTCTCTCTCTCCCAAATTCAAATTTAAGCTCATTAATATTGTATGAGAATATAAATAATTTTTATTAGAAATATTTAGACTACATTCTTTTTAAGCCTTTTTGCTTCTTTCCTATTATTAAGTGAATTGCTGCAGCAGCTAGCCTTCCACCTCCTCATCAGTCAGCGGAATTTACTGGAAACGAAAAGTATCGAGTTTTCTCATTGTGTAAATAAAAACTAGACATTTCAATGTACTTATTTTTTGTGATTTTTGAAAAATAATACCCAACAGGTGTCACTTATCTGTTGCCTATAACTTACAACTCGTTCACACATTTTACCTTTTTTCTCACTGCCCTTTGTCATATCACACCTAACACAAATAGTAATGAATTACTTATATAAAAAATAGGCAATTTATTTTACTTTTGTGCTGGCTAAGAAAAAATTAGGTATCTGTTTAGCGATTTTTGGTGAATTAAGAAAAAAAAGTTGCCACTATTTTCCAATAAGGCTAACTTCAATTCGTGATACGGCTACTTTATATTGGTTTTAGGGGCGTTTTTAATAAATTACAACTCATTAATTTTACATTGACATCAAATTTATGAACGTAGCATTTAATATAAGGTTACACGGAATAAAAGCAAAAAATTACCGCTATGCATATTCGTATGACAAGTATATCAACCCGTACAAAGCAAGGTTTGGTGAGCACCTAACGGTCATTTCGTGCCTATGGTAATGACGTAATAAGGTATCATAAACAAAAACATTCCCTTTGCGGAGGAATGTAAGGCAAACGGTAATTTATTGTTTAGAATAAATACACGTTGATAAAAGATTGAAATGAATGTATATCATTCTAATAAATAACCATAAATAAACATTTTATTTTCCTAAATGACGGGAATGCAATAGGTGCGAATTGACGGGCACTTACTCTTCAAATCTTGTTGTTCATGGAGTGATGTGGTTGTCAGGTGTCCATTTCAAATAAGTGTGTGAATCACCGAATTTGAATTGATGCTTCGTTTTTTCGTGAATATTCTATGTTCGTGATTGTATGAAAAACGTTACTTAGTTCTTCGATCAAATTTATAATGCACTGGGATAGACTCGGGAAGCCATGTACATATGGGTAACTGTCAACCGTTGTGTCCTCTGTCTTTGCTGCTCACCAATCTGGTTGCCGATAATTTATTCCAAACCTCATTTAAACCGATATAGGTTTTCAGTGTTGATTTTATCGAAGTAATAAACAATTATATTAATAACTGTCATTAATTAAGTTGGATCAAATGATGGCCACGTGCATTTTGAATTACATTTTTTTATGACTGAATGAAAGTAATTCTAATACAGTCAAATACATCTGTTTATTTTTTTGGGGGGGATATACTGAACTGATTATAGGTTTGCAGTGGGAGGAGCTTAATTTCATCGTGTTCCTCTAGTTTTATGACCTGTAGGTTTTCAGTGTTGATTTTGTGGAGGTAATAAACAATTATATTAATAATTTCATAAATTATGATAAAATTCACGTAAATTCTGATCAAAAATTGATGTTATAGGGGATTTGGATTTATTGTTGTGGTTAATCATACATCAGACAGTGCCTGGAAGAAAAGGTGAAGCATCAGGTGAAAAATGAGAGTTAACCCATAAAGCACTGAAGGAAAAGGTGACGTAAAAGCGAAAATTTCGTTTGTTTTGTCTGTTTCTATGTCTGTCATGGGGTAAGGGGTTTGATTTTGAGTTATAAACCTTTCTGAGGAATTATATTTGATAAGTCTCTGTCTTGATAGCTGAGTGGACTAAGTCACTGTCTATCATTGTCTCTAAACCAGGCACCGGTTCGAATCCTGCCGGGGACAAAGCACATATTGCACATGTTAGTTAATAATTCGCCTTGGGTGTGGTAGAGTGAACAGGATGTTTGTGGTGTAATAGTTTCTGCATAGTATGCTCGTGCCCCAGAAATTGTTTGAGTCTGTGCACTTGTGTTGCGTGTGAGTGTGTGAGTGTGAAGAAGTTGGACCACTGCTTTTCGTTTTTTGCAAATATTACCCCAACTATGTCAAGTGTCAGGATAGAGGCAATAGCCGTGAGCTGAATTGTAAGGACTGCAAGAGTTTGAGCGAAATTCGGTATCTCATAAATGAACTTTTACATCGGTTCGTTATCATCTCTAAAGTAATGGAATGACATCGTCGCTTGTGGATTGGCTTTGCACAGCAACTAATTACAGTGCATTTAAAAGAGCTGCCCAAGCCCTTGCGATATGGAATATCCCAAAACCACTAACTGCCCCCTGGATGAAAGACCCAAAGGGGGAATATTTTTTTCAACGCAGTGGAACTATATAACTATTTAGTGGAAACAGAAACAAAATATTAGATTTAATAAAGTTGTTAGCAGATTAATTATTAATTATCAAAGGACCAGATTTTTTTATGGAAGTAAAGGAAAACAGCTTCTTTCTTTGTAAGCGCTGCAGTCATTAGAGGGTTTAGAAGCGGTAAAACAAGTACAGAGAAACCTCATACAGATGTGTATAGGTCAAAGGACTTGGATCCAAAAGCGAATTGTGTGGCTGGTGCATATTTCCCATTAGTGGTTACTCCCTTTGATAAAGAAAAAAACTGTTTTACTTTGTTAATGTTATAAAACTGATTTTATGTGCTCTGGCTTCGAGTCGATGCCGTGAGGACGTATAGATTTCACATATGGAAAATATTTTGCTATGGTATGTATTTTTTTTCGTGGAATTTGTTAGTTTACTGTAAGCCAACTTAAAGGACAGTTAAGTACGTTATGTAGCTCATCTCCGTTGTCAACTGAAATGACAGCAGAAAAGAAATGCCAAAGCTTGGAAGTAGAATGAAGGATGACGGTGTAGAGGTAGGGCTGGTCATCTGTACACAGTTTCATCGTCTTAATCAATGCTGCGAAGAAGGGAATTAAGAGGATTACATCTCAGAAAAAAGCCATGTATCAAACAGGGATGGCCTTATGCCAGCACGACCCAGTACTAAAGATAAGATGATCACTGACATAATATCTTGGCTAAAATATGTTTTTTCTCTAGTTCTAGATGTTAGCTCATGAGACTAATAGAATAGACATTGTTTTGGAAATAAAACTGGTATTGAAAATTTTTCATTTTCAGTTATGAAACACACAAGTTGTTGCCTTTGTTTTTTTTTTTATTGAAACTTGTCCATTACATTGGTTTGGAGACCATGTCTTATGTTAACATAAATAAACCGATCATGTTATATTGCCTATGGTTATGCTCTTATTTCTTTGCAAGTATTGATATATATCTTCTGATTGATATAATCTTCTGATCCTTGGATCGAATTCATGAAATTAATGTAAGTGCTAATTGGTAATGTTCACAGAAGATTGTACAGGGTCTCAACGAACACGACATAAAACTTCGTATTTCACTTCCCTTGTCAAATATGTTGAGTTTCCTTTGTTGTCTCCCTTCTTCTTCAGTCATCAAAACGTAATTTATGGATAAGCACACGGATGGCATTAATTTCACCCTCGGTAAATACAAAAAGATCACTGTTTACTTAATTTTCCTCGTACCTTTGCCATTTCCTTTTCCCCTTAATCACTGAAATCTTCATTACAATAATTAAATTTTAATTGCTGAAGGAACGCAGTAGGAACCAAATGCGCAGATTTAACTCAAAAAAATATACATATGGCTCTCTGCCAAAGGATCGAAAATTGTGCCTAAGTTTGGTAATATGCTTTTAACGAATCGGTGATAATCTCCCCGTTAATTTAGAAAACTAGTGAGCAACGAATTCATAACAGTCTGGCTGTTTGTTTAAGAGCAATTATGATTTTATTATCTGTTAAAACAAATTGTTACAAAAGTTGAATTATGTAGGTGAGTCCTTTTTAATATTTGTCCATGTTCTCACGTAAACTTAAGATTTTAGTCTGTATTGTTTATGTATGTATAGTATGTATATATATATATATATATATATATATATATATATATATATATATATATATATGTGTGTGTGTGTGTGTGTGTGTGTGTGTGTATTCCCTAACAATTACTTTATAATAAAAGTCTATAGTCTTGGTATCTCCTCATATTTTTCTTGTAAAGATCTCTTGTATCCTTCATCCACTAGACCACTGTAGAAGTACAATATATATATATATATATATATATATATATATATATATATATATATATATATATATATATATATGTTATATATATATATATATATATATATATATGTATGTATATATATATATATATATGTATATATATTATAAAATGTATATATATATATATATGTATATGTATATATATATATATATATATATATATATATATATATATATATATATGTATATGTATATATATATATATGTATATATACCTATACATATATATGTATCATAAAAGGGATGGAGGATATAAGAGATCTTTACATGAAAAATATGAGGAGATACCAAGACTCTAAATTTTTATTATAAAGTAATTGTTATTAGGAAATATATCTCCATCCCCACTGGTATCACTAAGCTAATGGGTCGGTTACCTTGATGCGTCTTCTCCCTTCTATTTCTGTGAAAAGCACCCTCCTCCACTAAACCCTTCCTCTCTAAATCGTTCTTTACTGTATCATGCCATCTAATCGTCTGTCTCCTTCTTGACCTTCTACCCCTAACAGGTTCCACTCATGCCCTCTTCTTCATTTTCTAGCCTCTCGTGCAACGAAAGCCCCAAAATCCACCTCTGCACCCTCGTTTCTGTTTGGTCCCGCTTCTACTGTTCCTTAACTATACATCATCACTTGTTTAATTTCAGTACAATAGATCTTTATTTTCAGAGAATTTGGCATTCTTTTGTCACGCACTACCTGTACCATCTCTCCATTTACCCCAAGATCCTAAGTATTTGAAATTTCCTACCTGTTTAAAACCTAGGCCTATTCTGTCTTGGATAAATAACCTAACCCCTCCCTGCTTGCTGGACACCATAAACTCAGTTTTACTAATGTTTACCTTTGTGCCACCCCATTCAAGAGATTCCTTCCATTCTCTTACGCTTTTTTGTAATTCTTCTTCAGTCTCTAACATAATCACCAGAACTTTCTAAACTCTCACTTCCCAACCTTCTCGAATTTCCTTTGTTACTTATATCGCATATTTATTTCCTGGATTATACATGCGTCCCTTCATAGGAATGTAGAATAATATTGCACAAGTTTGCACGTAATTTCATATATTTTCTTTTCAGAGTCGACCTTAATAATGGTCTCTGCCTCGGTGGAATATTAAAGACAACGCCTGATATTGAATGCGTGACCTGCGGTTTGTGTCGGGGAGGCTTCATAACTTGTCGAGAAATAGATTAGATTGAACATGGATTTTAACTATGTTTTGCTCATCCCTACGATCTAGGAGTTTCCAATATCCTGGTAAATTAACAGCTTATTGGTTAAGAGTATGAAGTATTGAGTCATTTTATCTTCCCGCATCAACCCACGTATTTCATTATGTATTAGATATGGGGTATATATATATATATATATATATATATGTGTGTGTGTGTGTGTGTGTGTGTGTGTGTGTGTGTGCAGTTAATAGTTGGACCTCGTTTAAACAGGATGCAGATTTTTATAGAAAAAAAAGATACAAGCTTTCAAGGACTTTCTTTCCTCATCGCCTGGTAGCCATAAATGACCAAACACGGGCTCCAGTTCTATCTGTATGCGCCTGGGGGAGGGAATTAAAGCAGTGAGCTGGCTTTCGTAGATTCTTTAATTAAAATCTCCATCTCCAGTGTGCCCTGCCCTCGTCGCCTTGACCCTTCTCCGCCTGCGGCTTCTTTTCAGGGACGCATTGTCCACGTAGTCTCTTTTGTTTCTGTATGTCCTCATTTTCCTTGTTTCGTGTATAAGTTTTCTTGATGTCTGTCCTCAAAACCGCTTCCAGTGTTGTCTGCCATTACATTATTTGCGCATGTTGTGAAGGCATTTTGTACAATGAATCTGGCCCTTTTATTTGGATTTTTGTATAAGAAGTTCATGTTCTTCCAGTCTGTTCTGTGGCTTTCTGCCATATATACCCCACCTCATACCTCTTCCCCCTCTACCAATCTTTTATTCTCAACCATTTCGTTCTAATCGTGTTTTGTAACTGCTTATCAGTTTAAAGCTATCTAGTGTCCTGTTGAGATATGTAATAGCGTTGTTGTCCGGGATTGTAATAATTTTTTCCCTTTTCAAATAATAATTTCCTTTTCCTTCCTCCTCCCCCAAAATAGTTTTTTCTTCCTTGGTGTGTTCCCTTTCCCAGAAGTACTTACGGTATCATAATCTCCTAAGCTGTCCCTCAAGTACTCCAGCTCTTCATCTAAGACAACGGGACTGGAAATTGCATAAGCCCTAATAGCCAAACCTGCCATTACTCCCATCTTAATTTCTTTCCTATGGCTTGAGAACATAATATGTATATATGCATTGGTATGTGTCTTCTTTCTGTGTACCCTGAGATGTAAATTTTCACCTTCTCTTTTACCAACACATCCAAGAATTCTCCCTCTTTCTCTTCTTCTACTGTAAAAAAAAAAAAAAATATATATATATATATATATATATATATATATATATATATATATATAAATGGATATAGAGCAACAACGAAAACGGAAAGCAAGAAACGTAAATGTAGAAAATGAAGTTTCATAAAGAGAAGTGAGAAAAGTACCACGGGAAAGGAAAAAGAAGAGTGCATCATAAAGGGACTCCAGGAAGAGGGAGGATGATGAAAACGAGGCAAAACTGGAAGCCAGACAAAGAATAAAGCTAAGGGTGACTTGAGAGAAAAGCAGGAGAGCTTTCTGAACCTCCATTACCGTCACCATTATCACAGAATTAATGGCTGCGCCCTAGCAGGAAGTTATCAGACAGGAAAAACTGGGGAAAATAGTGGCGCCAAGATGCCCGTTAATGTACCACTCTTAATGCGGAGATGAAGACCGAATATTTAGAAAGAAAGCTGAGGAAAACTTGTGTAAGAAAAAAAAGTTAATGCTCTTGTAACTAAATATGAAGATAAACAACTTTCGGAGCTTATTTTCTCACGTTGCTTCAGACACGGTGGTGATTTATTCGGTATTCGTCGAGATTGTTAATACGTTTTCCAGTGTATTTGCTGAGCAGCAGGTAACGCTGAAAAGGTATTTGTTTGCTAATGAACAACACATATAATTAGAGAATATGAGGGCTAACTGATAGAGATGAACATGCTTATCTTTATCAGCTCACCCATACATCTTTTCCCAGCAAATAGAAATTATACATGCGTAACAAGCATGGGCAAGCGAATGTGTAAACGAATACGCAATATGTCAGGGAATAGCAACTAAGTCACTTTAGTGTATAGCACCTTTTGCTAATCAATGCTAACATTATTTTGTTAGCCAAAGCACAACCAAGGAAGAAGGCAGAGAGTACAAATAAATCTGCGCTTGTGAATCGCTTAACGCAGCATAATTTAAAAGAATCGGTGTAAATAGAGCTTGAGAATGTAATATCAAGATGGATTGATAATTTCCTTTGCATCCTACCTACGTGAGAGCAGAGTACTTCAAGTCTAACAGTGACTGAACACTCTCTCTCTCTCTCTCTCTCTCTCTCTCTCTCTCTCTCTCTCTCTCTCTCTCTCTCTCTCTCAAGCTCACTTCCATCATAATGCAGTATTGTCATTCACTGAATTTTTAAGAAAGCTTCGAAACTGACTGATTCGGAGGTAGGTTGAATGAACTTTATTCCAAATAATTGTTTTGGAACACGATTTTCTTTAAATTTGGCTTCTGCTCTGTGTTAACTTTGCTCGATACACTGGCAATATGTTAAAAGTATATCATAAAAGCATTTATTTTTTTATGGATCCGATTTATGAAAGGTTCAAAGATTTAATTGCACATTGACAAACAAATGCATCTCTCATCCCCGCTGGCACACATGCACTCAAGCAAGAACAAGTAGAGTCATTAGAATAGTATGATATGAAGCATTTCCAATATAAGGTTGGAAGCTTTTTATTGCAAACATATTCTCTTTCTGTTTGAGAGACTCAGTATGTAGATAGGCAATGCACTCCACTGTCTTCTCGCGTAAATATGACCGAAACCTGGTTTAACCTCTCATGGCATGCAAGTTTGTTTTAACAGATGGGAAAAGTTTCTCCTGCTTTGTGACGAGAGAACGGTAGCTTTTCATAATCTCAGGGAAAACGGAGGTAAGAGTCAAATGATCATTTGGATGCTGCCACAGCAAAATTGTCATAAAATTACCTTTTGCCAATACTGCGTAAACAAAAAATTTTTGCATTGCATGAGTCATTGCTTCTTCGTGAACATGTAAATTTATACGTGAATTTTATATTCTTCTCATTTTTCTAATCGTGAATTTGCAGTGTTTGCAATTTTATCTCTTTATGACGTCGGCCAGTAATCAGGAGACACTTTTTGGTAGATCCTAAAGCATAACTTAATTTTGTGTATTCCACATGGTCCCTAGATTTTTACTCACTCTGTTCTTTAATTTCAGTTATCAAAAATGGCTACAGGCGGGTCGCTTTATTTCTGATTCCTCTCGCACCACGTCCTCTTAGCTTGTCCTTAAATTATTTTCAAGAAATTCAGTTTTGTACTTAATGACATTCTTTTTGAATAACTTCCCTGGGTATTAATTATGCACTCAGGAGAAAGTTACTGGTATAATTTTTGTATTAAGTTATCCTTGTTAGATATAATACTTGAACTCTCTTCTTTGATGAAGAACTAGTTAAATATAATACCTGAACTCTCTTCTTTGAGGAAGAACTAGAGGACTTGAAAATTTTCTATTGATTACTCACTGGTGCGCGGTTTTCGCCGCAGTTTGTACAATTACGCTACAAAATACTGAATCAGTTCCCCTAATGTTACATACAAAAGGCATATGGCTACGTTCAGCAAGCAGTATCTTGCAGACGTTCCAATCGAACCTCATCCTTTAGTGCATTTCACCACCCATCAGTGAAGCGAACAGCATGTAGTTTTAAGAAAGGACGTTATAAATGATATAATATTTTGTTTAATCATATCGTATTTGCTAACTTAAAATAACATTCTTTCTTTTAACAGAAAGATCTTAAACAGATGATAATCTGAAAATAATAGATATGCCAAACTTGACCCATGTATATTTTATTTGCGTAAAGGTAACATTCTTTCAACGGAAAGCTCTTTATATGATACTCTGATACCACGGTGAGGTAAGACTGTTCATATCTAAACAAAATTAAATATTTCATAATGATTCGGACAGAATGCTTAAAACCTACATAAACAAGGAATTTTCTTGCAGTTTTATTTTTTTACTTCTTTTAGTTGTTTCTACTTTTTATATTATAAAAAAGATTCCCAAACTGATTAACATACGGATGAAAAAAAACACAGAAACAGAATTCGAACGATATTCGGTATTTCGTACGGTGATGCAGTAATACTTATCATGATTGTACAGTTTGACGACATCCTCTCTGCCTCCGCCTCCTTTCTTTGTAAATCACTGTTTGGTATTTGAGTACAATTAATGGTTTCGTAAAAATATAATGATATTCCATTAAATGGACGCTTAGCATAATTTTTTAATTTTTTGGCCGTCTTGTTTTATCTGTTAGTTCTTGGAAGTTTTACAGAAGAATCAATTTTGCTTTGCCTTCATCCCTTTTGCAGTAGGTTATCAGTTTAGACAATAGATTACAGTATCTGAGACCCTATTTACCCATTATATATACTTCATTAACTAATGGCTCAGTTCTTTCATGAAATCAAGTCAGTTGTTACTATAGTTTGAAGCTCTTCAGTGATTGATGTTATGCTGATCACATCGAAAATCTTGTCTTAATCATTCCCCTGATCTTCCATTTAGTGATGAAATATGCGTAGCCTTTCGTTTACAAAAGAAAGGATGACTTGAACCTTTATTTCAAGTCTCTCTCTCTCTCTCTCTCTCTCTCTCTGTGTGTGTGTGTGTGTGTGTGTGTGTGTGTGTGTGTGTGTGTGTGCGCCAAATACCTGCGGAACTCGTCATCGAAATGTGATGCTTTTACATCGTCAGCGAGCGTAATTGATACTGCATGACTAACATATTTTCTGCATTTTTGTGTGTTGTATAATATGAATAGGAAGCAGCATTCACAAAAGGCTCAGAGATGCGCATGGTAAGGCGACAATTGATAGAGGAATGTGCTGGTACGGTGGGGGAGTTCAAAGAAGGCGAAACCAGTGCTGACAACAAGCCGTGGAATGGAAGGCCTTCGACAATGGTCACGGAGGAAAGCAAATCATCGTGAGTGTCTTATGGGATGTCAGAGTACGAGATTTTGTTTGAAATCCTCAATCCTGGACATCCAGGAGTACTGACCGGTATTATGCATTATTCCAGACACTAAGAAAAGCCAGTCGTAAGAAAACACCATAGTAATATCTTAATGCAATCTATTTACAACACGATAATATACGACCAACTACGCACTTCTCTGGCAACATCACAGGTAGGCACAGAAATGGGATGGTTAGCGATGCCACATCTACCTGCCAGTTCCGATCGTGTGACCTTTTTGCAGTCAAAGAGAGGTATTTTGCACATGTAAGAGAATGCATACGTCTCATATGTAACAGGTATATATATTTACTTTGCATATATATATATATATATATATATATATATATATATATATATATATATATATATATATATATATATATATATATATATATATATATTTAGAAATGCGTCATCTGTGTGTAACCAGTTAGGGGCAAGCAAACCACCTGCCCATGTATATGTTACAAGTAACAGGTCTTTTGGGATTGTTACAGTTAGTTCAGTGGCCCATAAAGACGTTGTGACCAATGGGCTTCAAGTGCCGAGGAAGGTACTAAGTGTTGACTTAGTATCTTTTTCGTTTGGCAATTGCTTTGTGTTGTCTGTCAGTCATAGTTATCTATGTGACAAAAATAACTGTGCGATACTTAACTTCCGTGATTTTCGGTGCGACAAAGATTAGCTGGAATGTTAGCCTTTTGCATTATGTATACTACATGTTTACCGTAGGGAAGGTATTATTACAGTATGCGTACTCTTTATATGCACTTTTTTTTTCTAAGAATTAAAAACAGCAAAGGTTGCAGAGGCGATTATACATACATTGCTGTTATAGACATTTTATTCTTATCAGGAAAATGTGTTTGAACTTTATTGCATTTGTACAATTTTTTTTTTCAGAAGTGTCACTTTGACCAATGTGCGGATTAGGAAAAAATCTTATTTATGTATCTGAAAAGGGTACATAAAAGAAAATTCCTTTGTGCCCTTAGTGCATCATACACTGGGACTATTGAATTTTGAATGTTATGGTTGCTCGGCTTGCGACTTCCTTTGATGAAACGTCTGTGCAAGATCAAGAAATGCAGTTTAAGTCGAGGAGTTTTGCGTTGAAAGGAAACGTACCCCGGATTATATTTTTAAGATGACTACTTTTGTCGAGGCTGCAGTCAGGTTTTTTTATGATTATTATTTCCTCTGTAAAGTATTTGGTAGTCTCGTTGCGGAGAACGATATGTTTAAGATGAGTGTGCTGCCATGTTCTTTCCTCAGAAAAGGAACTCATGAATTATTTGACCTTGTGATGATAACGATACTAGTTGTGTTTAGAGTAAAGTTTGAACTTCAAAAGTGAAGTACAAGTTTCAAAGAGAATAAGGAATTTAATGTATAAAAGATAATATCTGAAGCTAGTATGAAACCATTTGGAATTGCTGGGTAGATGTTGAATAGGAGAATGTTAATGAACAGTTTAAGAATAATTTGGTTTTGTTACCATATCTAGGCACACCTATTCATGTAACTCTCAAGTTGAAATGGGTAATCATGTTCCTATGCACAAAAATAATGTGTATAAAAGAAAAATAACAAAATCCTTCAGTGTCTCTCTCTCCCTCTCCCGAGAGAGAGAGAGAGAAAGTTTTTGGATAAATAAGAAAACTTTGTAAGATTTGGGTTCTCGCAAGAAGACATATTTTATTCTACATACGGTTTTCAATCTTTAGAGCTTAGGGTACAAATATTAAAAACTAAAATGTAATTTATTAAGTTTTGTTTTTGATGAGTATATATTTCGTTTTTTGCATGATGGCATAGCAATATAGTTTAATATTTAACTATTAGTGGACGCAATTTATTGATATTTTTGCAATAGGAGAGTGATGTTAAGTTTAATTTCTGTAAGATGTGGTGCAAGGTGTGGTTCCAACTTAGTTTTATCTTTCATGAGATGAAGCTGCAAATTAGTCTTTGTGAGATAAGTATGCAGTTTAATTTCATCTTTACATCTCGTGGATTTGATATAGTTTGTTTTTGTGAATATGTGGGTGCAATTTAGTTTCATATTTTGTATGATTTGGATGTAGTTTAGTGTAATGTTTTGTAATTTTTGTGCAGTTCAGGTAATCTGTAAGTGGATGCATTTTAGTTGCGTCATTTGTGATCTGCGGAGACACTGTAGTTTAATATTTTGTAAGATGAGGATGCAATTCGGTATTATGTAGATCCAAATTCAGTGTCGCTGTATGTGGGACGTTTCGTGTCATCTTTCGTAAAGTGTGGTTGCACTTCATATTAATCGTTTTCAAGATGTGGATACAGTTGGTGTAATCTGTTGTTAATATGGAATCTAATTAAGTTTAATCTGTGGAAAGACTTTGTTACAATTTAGTTTCAAATGTCAAAAAATTATGAAAATCTTCGAGCACAGAATAGTTACTTAAAAAAAGTTACATGTAGTCATCAAGTGTATTATTACTATTATTATTTTAATAATAGTAATAATAATAATAATAATAATAATAATAATAATAATAATAATAATATTGATAGAAGAAAAATTCTTATATTATTTTCCGAGATGTATCTTCATAGGTACCATCTTAGCTGGTAAAGAACCACTGTTAAATAAAAATTACTGTCCATAAGGAAAAATGTTTCTTGAAACTGAAGATAAACTCAGTGAAGTGAAAATAGTAATAATTAGTATTATTATTTAATTTTTTCATTTTAAATTCTCATTGAAAGGAAGACTTCTGCCTTTTCGGAACGATGACCAGAACAATAGCCAATAAAAAACAAAGGGTTGAACGACTCTGGTGAAAGGAATTCCATATCTGTCGTGACCACATTTTTGGTCATAAAAAAAATGAACAGGCTAGGCTATTGCATATGAAGTATATTTTTTATGTGGTGTCAACTGCTTTGGATTTATTATTATATGTTTAGATGATGAAATTTGCAATATATATATATATATATATATATATATATATATATATATATATATATATATATATATATATATATATATGTGTGTGTGTGTGTGTGTGTGTGTGTGTGCTTGTGTGTGTTATGGAGAATAACAGACTTACATGGAAATGTTGGCAGACGTGAGCGGGCGGCTCTCTCTCTCTCTCTCTCTCTCTCTCTCTCTCTCTCTCTCTCTCTCTCTCTCTCTCTCACACACACTGATTACCTCACATTTAGTGTGTATAAACCAGACCGTGTTCTACAAAAATAGTTTATTCTGTAAATCTAGCATATAACAAGTTAAATATGGTAAACAGGCAAAATAATACAAAGGAAAGAAAAAGGTAAACGAATATCTTCCCAAAAGCATCTTAACAGTCATCAAAAACCATACGTGGGACACTTCCCATCTCAACCCCCAATAAACATTCAGTCTATGTTTATGATAATGTCTGAAGTCCCCAATTCACTTAAGCGACCATATCTTTCAGTGACCATATACACTTGTAGGTGTGTCTACACTTGACACACATGGGCATACATGGCGATGCATGACTATCCATGAAACATCTGAAAAGAGAAATCATCTCTCACTAGTATTAACACCAAATTAATTCACATTAACCCCATCACAACACATAGAAATAAATGTTAAAAGAAATGATAAGTCAGTAAAATGTGAACTTACTGTTTATCTTTAACACTCACCTTTACAGCATAGAAACCCGGTCCCAGAGTCCTTCTCACTTGGCTCCTCCCAATCGAATGTATGGCTTTTCACAAAAGCTCTCAACGCTTACCGTACAAGCCGCTTTTCATTACACACAAATGTATGAACACCTTCACGACACACCCATATTCGGGTTCTAACCAGATAGAGCTTCTAGAACATTCGAGACAAAATGCTGACGAACACTTCCTTTCCCAGGGCTGTATCCAAGGTGGCTTTCTCTCGGGCACCCCGGTGCTGAGATTGCAGATCATTAGGCACTCACCGATGAGGTGCAGTACACTGAATTGCGCTGAATGCTGCAAAACAATGCATTGTCACAGTGACACGTACTTACAGAAACACTCACACACACACACACACTATATATATATATATATATATATATATATATATATATATATATATATATATATATATATATATATATATATATACATACATATATATATATATATATATATATATATATGTATATATATATATATATACTGTATATATACTGTATATATATATATATATGTATATATATATATATGTATGTATGTATGTATGTATATATATA
The DNA here is from genome assembly GCF_040412425.1 of Macrobrachium rosenbergii. NCBI lineage: Eukaryota > Metazoa > Arthropoda > Malacostraca > Decapoda > Palaemonidae > Macrobrachium > Macrobrachium rosenbergii. The sequence continues at coordinate 55,558,554 of NC_089796.1, forward strand.
TATATATATATATATATATATATATACATATATACATGTATATATACATATATATTGTCATGGTCACGTTTTACTTGTAATGATCAGGTTCATGAACACTAAACAATACAGGACTGGAGTGGGCTGATGGACTGAAACAACCAAAGGTGGAGGGTGTAAAAGAAAATACTCAAGTACCCTAAATTTAGTTTATTAGTATAAAATATATTACATATATACAATGAGCCCAGGTTCTAGAAAGCGGAGGGATATCAATAACAAATGGTCATTACCATAACTAATCATCTCAAACTTCAAAAAGTAAAATAAACTCCAAAGTACAATTGTTCAAATATCCTCAAGTTTAAAGCATCGATTAGTGAAATAAATCGACATAACATAAATATCTAAACCTGCAGCAATACTAATACCGTCATGAAAATATTTAGACAATACACTTGAGCAGTTCAACAACAAGGCAATACATTTTCTCATTAATGACAATAATTCCATAAGGTGCAAACACCAAAAGAGCTATACACTTACTCATCAAATTAAACAATACACTTGAGCAGTTCAACAAAAGGTCAATACATTTTCCCATCAAATATAATAATAATAATACACTGTAAACAATTAAGAGCCACACTTGCTCACCAATATATAGTATAATAGTAATGATAATAACACTCCGCAAATAATAAGAGCCACGGCCAGAAATCCTTGAAGATAATCATTGAATACTGCCGAGACATCGTCGACATCCAACACCGGACAACCACGACAGAGTCGATGCAACAACTTCCTACTAAGGGATTCGGAGCCGATGAAACACTGTTTTTTGGCAACAACTTTTTATCAAAGCATCGGATAAAGGTGAAAGTTGGCAAGTGTATATTTTATAACCCTACCTAATTTTTACAAGTATTATTTAGTACCTAAGTTTAATGGTTCTGGTACTTATCAGAATAAAACTGTGTTTTCTATGCCAGAGCCGTCAAAATCGCAGGTATGAGTTTTGAACACAATATTGACGTTAACCTATGATGTCATGAGTTTCCACCCACAGTGAAGAGAAGTTTACATATGGGGAAAACATCTCTTCACTGTGGCTCTGCCCACTTGCCGATGACATATTCACTAATTGATGTTGGTACCCATCTTAGGCTTCAGCAATATCGAGCAGGATTTGTCATTGTCCCCTTGATAGCATTATCATTCTCAGTAATTTTATTATTATTATTATTTGTGGAGGTTTCATCGCAACTTCCACAGCAGTTTTTGGGACTAAGTTGTTAGCTTGGATTTATTATATTTTCTTGATATTTGTATTGTTTCTACTTTACAAATAATTCAGTGAATTTAATTCATCCACATAATGAACCAGTCTGTAGCTCATTTGTAAGATCTACATCTATTCAGGGCAGGAATACAAAAAGACAATCCGTTTTGTTTTACCTCAGGTTTCGACACTACTGTATTTTTACTATATAAATTTTACTCTATAAATTTCAAAGCTGTCGAACTTAGGTATTAAATAATGCTTGCAAAAATTAGGTAGGGTTCTAAAATATACACTTACCAATTTTCACCTTTATCCGAAGCTTTGATAAAAAGTTGTTGCCGAAAAAGTGTTTCATCAGCTCTGAATCTCTTAGTAGTTGCCACTGAAGAATACTTCCTCTGAACAGGTGACCATGGTTTGGCCACTACCTCATCCTCAGGAACAGAACTGACATTCTCCTTGGCAGTCAACAGGTAACCAACATCTGCCACATCCAAACCACCTCCATCAACAAGGTGATACTTAAACCACCCCCATCAGCAAGGTGATACTCCAAAATCTGCTGCTACTGTGTTCTCGACTGAATGTTGCCGAGAATCGGTCGATCCGCCATCCAGAACCCGACTGACTAACAAAGAAAACGGAGAGACGAACATCACCTCTTCTCCTCACACAAAACACGAGAGGGCAGTTCAACAAGTGAAACAAAGTTGTTTCAAATAAACACTTCAAACAACCTGACAATATATATATATATATATATATATTTATTATATATATATATATATATATATATATATATATATATATATATATATATATATATTTAACTTCATCACATACACAATTGTTTTGTGCATTAGTACAACTACTAACAGGATCTCATTCAGACTGGATGGTATCTAGTGGAGATATTTATTCAAGAAAAGTTACAAGCTTTCTAGGACAAACAGGCCTCATTCTCAGTATCCGTACAATGACCAGACGCGTAGTCCAGCTGTATTTATATCTGTGTGCTGGGTACTTTAATCCTATAATTGCCCTTCTTCTCCTGTGTGACCCCACCCTTGTGACCTTGGTCTATCTCTGCCCGCATCTTCATCCAGGTGTGTGTCCTGTGCGTCCTCGTGCGTTTTTCTCCACTAGATACCATCCAGTTTGAATTGGGTCCTGTTAGTACTCGTATATTATCATTGAGCCTTATCCATAACGGGGAGAGGCTTCAGAGAGAAAAATGCAAGTCACTGCCAAATTTATACATTAGATAACGATCGTCGAAGTGAACCCTGTATTTAAGAAATTTCTATAAGTTCATCGAAACCCCCTACCCACGCCCAGCTCTTTTACACAGTGTGACATTCACCTGTCTTCCAGCTCTTGCACTCACGTGTGCTTCCTGGATATTAAGGCCCTTGGTTTCCAGTTTGTTTCTTCTGCCGTCCTAATACTTTCAAGTTATACGCTATGTCCTTCATTCTTTCCAGATGAACAAACCCGCTTTAAATACATTTATCCATCGTTACCATTTTACTAATGCTCATCTCCACGTTTTTCACACTTTCACTTCCTCTTACGCTACAGATCCCTTGCAAACATTGCAACACAACAGCTTTGACCTTTTTTCTCTCATTCACATTTGAGGTATCCACTAAAAAGAGTTGGCTCATCCTTCCATTCATGCATTCCATCTTGGCTTTCTGTCGTCCCACCATCACCTATTTTGTTTAACAGCATGGTCATTGTTATGCTTTGGAAAGAGAAAAGAGTAAGAAAAATTTGCTAGATTATGCATGAGGACAAAGTAGAGAGAGCATTTAATTGATAGATATAACGGTGAGAAAGGAGTGGTTGGTGGAAAGTTTTGTTTTTATTTCTTTATATTTATTTATATGATTATTTACTTGCATATTTAATAATGTACCCTTGTAGTGCGACCCAAGATAGTTATATTTCATGTAACTACTGTATGTGACTCTCTGTCGAACTCTTCAGTTATTCACACCTTAGACTGTGGAGCAGTGTGCAATTGTAGCTTCAAAAGTTTAAGCGATGATGAAACGCATTATTACCTTGAAAGAATTTTTCTTGTATTTTAATAATTTACTTATTTATTTATTTATTTATTTATTTGTTATTTCATTTTTATTTTCTAATAAATTATCTATATTTGTTGGAAGCTTGAATTTCAAGTCGGTGTCCGCTGTGGGCTTGTTCCATATGGATGAATAAGGTTCATGTTTTGAATAATAACAATTTTTCCTTATTATTCTCATACAATATCGGACAAGTTTTTTTTACCCCGGTTTGCTATTATCCTTTTATGATGTTCACCAAGTGTTGATGACAGTATATTTACTAAAAAAAAAAAAGTATTCTCTCTCTCTCTCTCTCTCTCTCTCTCTCTCTCTCTCTCTCTCTACATTTTATGGATTTATGTAAGTGAAGCGGTAGCGTTCTCTCGTGCGTTCTGCTACCCACGTCGTTTGTCTATAAAACTCCCTCGTAACGTGGCTTGCATGGCCATCACTGAGGCTGATGCCGAAAATTGGTTTAGTGGGCGAAGCAAGGAAGGTATCTCCCGCATATCTGACAGGAAACAGCCCTCTGTTACGCTGCCTTTTATTTGAGATTGTCCTTCACGGAAATGAATCCAAAGTATTTCCTTTGATTACTTTGTTGCACTGTTGGTTTCGAGGTAGTATTGACAGTAAAAGTAATTGTGACGTAGAACTTTTGTGTATGACTAAACTCGAGCAAATATAAAGTCTTTCTGCTTCAAGTTAAGGGCCAGTAAGTTCTTTCCATCTCCAGTTCTTAAGGAAGTTTATATTTATTTCTTACACTTTACAAATATAACTGGAGATACTTTGTTAGAAATGAAATGGTATTTGTTTTGTTTTAGTCTATCACTTGGTTACTGATCCCTTGAACCATTCATCGCAGTTATTCTTTTTCACGAAGAAACGGAATATTGGAGAACTTTTTCTTTAAAGTTTTCTTGTTTTCAGTCAGGGGAAACATTTACATTTTTCCTTTGCTCTCCGTTTTTTCTGAAACTTTTTCTTTTAGTCTACTTCTAAAATTTCTTTCATTTTTCCATTTTATCTCCACCCATTTTCTCCTTTTCCTTTCTTATGAAGATGAATTGTACTTGATATATATTTCGCCTTTTATGAAAGCTTCATGGAAACATTTTCAAGGACAGGCTCTTTTTTCAAATTAGATAAATCAGCCAGTCCTATAGATAAGAGATCTAGCCAGACGTTATGGAAGCATATTAATTTTGTTCTTACATTGTGCCTCACATCTAGTGACCATTTTGTGTCTTCCAGTTAACCGAAAAGCTACCGCGGAAGGTACAGTTCTTTTAAAGTTGATACAGAAACGATAAAGCTTCAGTGTTAGGTAATAGAAAGCCGGTGGTTAATTAAGTAAATGCTGTATACCAAATGGTCTGTCTTGATTGGGCTGAGATATAATTTTTTTCCAGAGATATAATTATGTCATGTCTTACCATCTCAAAACTTCACTGGGAAAATGTGCCCTAACAAGAATACATTGCGTCACTGGCTTGGGAGAAGGACCGCTTTCGTCGTCTAACAAAGCTCGGTTTTATTTTGTCTTTTTCCTGTCAAGGTTTTGCTAATGATGCTTCTCGTTACTCGAGAGACTTTTTCCAGATCTACCCGAAACCCCTTTGCTGTGGTGAATGGAAGTTTCCAATATCTCTTTGATAATAAAAGTCCTTGTTGGGGTTGTAGTAGCTTAATGTTAGACATCTCAATTAATACTAATCTCTCTCTCTCTCTCTCTCTCTCTCTCTCTCTGTGAGCCACTGGAAGAAGGATGTGTAAGGTGATCAAAGACATTAGTGCTTCCTGCCTTGGATTTTTTTATTTGATTTTATCGTGCATGGATGATGTGCTTCTAATTCCTTTCAGTGTATCATGGCGTTTTCGGTTCTCTTTTTTTAAAAGCAGTTTTTTTTTTAAATATATTGTCATATTTTTGAGCTTTGAAGTGCTACTGTAGATGAGATTTAAAACAATTGATGAGATGGTGCTAACGCATTGCAGTGTGTAGTTACAACCTTGTTCGAATCTAAACTAGTTCTTTTGCAAGTCAAATTCTGAGTCAAACATTGTTATGTCAGGAGACTTTGCCTTCTCGAAGGAGGCAAATCAATCAGAAGCGAGCGAAGGTTGTGTAAACTCGACGATGTCTCTTCTTTCCCAGACTCTCACAAGACTCCTTTTTATTTGAAGAAATGTAAAAGATTTTGCACATTTTTACGTAACTAGCTGGTAACACAAAAAATATTAATTTCTTAGATTTTTTTACTAATCATGATTGGGTAATACCTTTTCCTGTGAATTCCTATTTCTGTTTCCTTCTGTTGTTTAATTTCTTTCCTGAAAGAAGATACAGTTTATATTAGAGCAGTAAGTGTTTTTTCTGTATAACGTTAGGACTGTAGTAGATTCTGAAATGTATTGACAACCATTTCATAATAAAATGATCATTTTGTAAGGCTGGCGTAACAGCGAACAGATATATGATTGATCTTATTGCGTGAATGAGTACGTATAAAAGCAGGATTCACGATTCATATATAAATTTGTACATATAGGCATACTTAATTTAATTTACACGTACGAGTGCATATATGAGCGCTCAAGTATCAGGAACAAAATAAATTAATAAATGGGTGATAACGTCAAACTATCGTCACCACTTTGCATTTTAGGAAGAATAGGTGCGAGCTGCAGGAGTATGAGTTATATGATAAATAAAAGGTCTAAAATAATTGACATTTCTCTCGGTAGATTTAGATAAAAGGCTGATGGTAATTGACTCTGTTGGAAAATAACAGGTATCCGCAGTTTTTATAAAAGTAAGCAATACAACTTGTTGTGGCTAGCGGTTGTACCTGTTCTGCTTGGACTAAAGATCTGGCATGGTACTGAATCTAGGAGTTGTTATTTATTTGTTGTTGAGGGGACGCCGTTCTTTGCTCCAATATCGGAATCGTGTTTTGTGTTGTGACGGGATGTATAATGTCTTGTCAGGGTTGTGATTTCTTGAGAAAATAAATTTGACTGACTGTTAACAAACTAGAACCAATAAATTTGACTGACTATTAACAGACTTTTGGCACCTTCAAGAGTATTAGCTGGGATATGTTTATGTATATAAAAAGACAGCTGATGCAGTAAAATCAATGTTTTTTTAACTAAATTATTATTATTATTATTATTATTATTATTGTTGTTGTTGTTGTTGTTGTTGTTGTTGTTGTTGTTGTTGTTGTTATTATTATTATTATTATTATTATTATTATTATTATTATTATTATTATTACTGACTTGAAATTCAAGCCTCGAAAGAATATGGTATTCATTAGAAAGAAGTAGCAGAGGGCAATGGGAAATACAGAAATAAGAGGTCAGTTATTATAAAAGCAAAAATAAATTAACAAATTTATAAATAAATGGATAAAAAATGTAAGGAAAATGCAAAACAATTGTTTTAGGGAGCTGATACGATGCATCTTTGCTTGAACCTTTAAAGTACCAATTGCACAGCATCTTCAGGGAGACTGTTCCACAGTCCAACGATGTGAGGAATAAAGGCCCTCTGGAACTGAGAAGTTCGACAACGAGGCACATTTACTGCTTATTGGTGTTGCTGTTCCGTAAAACTGGTTGCTCTTAGCAGGAAAAGAGGATCAGGGATCATTTGTGGACGTGTAAGATCTCTGTTAAAATACAACTTATGACAAATTGACAAACAAGAGACCATCCGTCAGTGGTCCAAGTCATAACTATTAATGTTAGGAAACAGAAACCCGCCGCCACGAACCGCTCTGCCTAAAAGAGATAAATCTCAGGCAGAAGCAGACATCCACGCTGGAGAACAGTATTCTAGTAAAGAAAGAACAAATTACTAAAATAAGCTGCATTGATTTTATCACTGTTATAAATATATGAGATCTTACTTACAATACCTAACTTACGTGTGGCATTTTCTGATACTTTCATTAGAAATTTCTCAAAAGTAAGATGTGAGTCAAAAGTTACACCAAGAATAGTTAAAGCTTCAGACTTATTCAGCAGTCTGAGGGGAGGATGGGGTGGAAAATCTGTACGACGAGATCTGCTAATCAATAGTGTTTTCGTTTTATTGGAGTTAGCCGCATATCCCACCGACTACACCATTCACTAATCCCTGCATAAGCCCATGAATGATTTCTAACCAAAGACCCAGTAAAGGTTCTGTAATTTTTAGGTTTATTGAAATTGGTACCGTATGTAGTAGCATACCTTAAGTAGAATTTTGTCGTTACTTTGTTTGGAATCGAGATATTAGAATATTCGCGAACAGGGCTTTTATTGATTAATCATTTATTTGGTAAAATTGTGACTTTGAAATCACCTGATAGCATTGTAATTCAATTTTTGAAACCCAGTGTAAATAATATAACATCTATACATTGGAAGTTGAATAAAAAATGGTGAGCTCTATGAAAATTCTGGAAAAATATTTAATAGCAGTTTTAATAAAATTTTAAAACTATTTTGCAAAGCATAGTATGTAATGTAAATATTTATTGTTTTTTAATTGAAGGTAAAGTATCAGTTAACGTTTGAGGTGTTATGGAACAATTGAAATGTAATTATTAATGTAATCAGAATCTGATATGTTTATGAGTGAAATGTAGAGTATTTGTATCTTAAATAAAATAATCTGAGTTTTTACAATGGTTTCCTGGTAACTGCATCAACTATGTTAATTTTTTTTTTGTATCTTATAGGCAAAAGTCAATTGACCTGTGTTATTGGTAATGTTCATTAAACTTGAGGTGTTAAGGCTATTGTTTTGTAGGACGGATTTCGACTGTGGTTATCGCTTACTATTTGCCCTGACGCACATCATTTCCACACGCAAGCATTATAGCCAGGAAGCATTTAATAAATCATTCACCCCATGAAGTGACGCATTGTTAGGTATACAAAGTTACGAAATAGATAATTTCCATAAGTATCCTCTTAGTAATTGATAGCACTTTTGCGGATACTTTGTTTGGCGTTTGAATAATTTGCTCTGTTTCCGTTCTGTTAAAACTATCTAATCATTAGGTGAAGAATATAGTAGCCTGCGATCGTAATATAACGGTCATTCACATTCAATACTTCAGTAGCTTTTGAATTCAATATACTATATAAAGATTATAGTACGTATGAATTATAAGCTGTATATGTTACTTTAAGAGCACGTCACACTTCAGAAGTTATTATATATATATATATATATATATATATATATATATATATATATATGTAAATATGTGTGTGTGTATGTGTGTGTGTATATGTTTCATGTATGTACATATATATATAATATATATGTGTGTGTATACATACATATACGTACATGCACACGCACAAATATGAAGCCATAAATTTCACTCAACATCGAATCACTACCTTTGGAACAACTCTACCCTACAGGAACTGTAATTGTGAAGTAACCTACTTCTTCCCCGACTAGGGTTCGAACCTGAATTCGACAGAATTATATACAGGTTTGAATCCTGGTATGGTGAAATGCATTAACCCGTTATAATTCCTCTGGGTTTAAGTTATTCCCATGGTGAATTGAATTCGATATCAAATGATATTTAATGGCCTAATTGATAACCTTTCTGAGAAAGCAAGTGTTATTTTGTTTTACTTCCTGACAGAACACTTGTCTTGTCTCCGGAAAGTAAAGTATACACTTATTGTTTTCTCTCACTTTGCTCTTTATGGATGGAGATCCTAGAGGAGTCTTGTTTTATGTGTCTGTCCACATTTTTCAAAGGGCAAAGATTTTTATGTGTTGTGCGCAGATATCTAATTGGTTTCCCTTTCCGGGTCCAAAGCCAAGTTATGTATTCCTTAAGTTTATTATCAATATATTATGTTTAATTTTCAAATGTGTTGGAAATTCTAAGAGGACAAAGAGAAAGCAGCCATTAGTAGCATTAGTAATTTTGTAGGGGATTATGAAGTGTATTTATTAGCAGTTTTTTTCATGATTTCATTTATAAAATCTTCATGCTATTCCAGATATCTTCAATGGAGCGTTTTTCTGCTAAGTGTGTGAACTTTCCAAAATTAATTTTCCAAGAATTTTGAATTTGACTTATCGGAAAGGGCTAAACCATTCGGAATTTCCACCAATGGAAGCGTTGAACTAGATTTATTCCTTATGAAAACACTTTTGAGAATGACATTTTAATCGCCCACTGTTAGTTATTTCTACGCAAAGTTCAACCACAAACGTCATATAAATGCAGGTTTTTATTTGATTGAGAATCCACGTAGAATTTGTATCCGTACTCGATTGCCATGACCCGTGGTCAGGCCAGGTCACCAATTTTATTTACTTTTTTTGCGAGAAATCTGCTCATAGTTAACGATTAGCTGCCATGACAATGACTTTCTATAACAGATACGGATTTGGGCTCAGCATTTGTGGTGTCCTTTTCATACTAATCAGTTGTATCGGTATTTAATAATTTAATTTGGCAATGTCATTCTTCAACGCCTCGTAATGCAATTTCGAACATACTCGCAGCTCGGTTCTTGATAATTGAATTAGCCCCAGATAACTCGAGCTTTGTTCGTGGAAGGGAAGACCTTTCTTGGCTACTTGTTTTTCCTTTCTTTGACTATAGCGGCACCTTTGATCTGGTTTTCATAGTTTTTTAATTACCGGGAAAGTTTTATGTTTGCTTATACCGTTTCTTTGTTTTTGCATTAATTTTATTATGCTGAAAGTGTAAATCTTGGTACAACATGTCATATCTGTCTTGCTGATATTTATCTTTTGTTCTTTGTTCTTCCAAAGAATCGAATAAGAACATTGAAGATAATTATGTTCTCCCCTGGCATCTAATCAGACTTGATGAAGAGAACTGGTCCAGTGAAAGCGTGGTGAAATAATTATCTGTAAATGTTACCTTTTATGCATTCCTTATGTCGAACTAAAATGACTACTGTGATATTATTTTTCTCAATATAGGTTTCGATGATTTTCTATATATTAATTTAAAGAAATTGCACTGTCACCCTTTGGACAAATTAATGTTTTCTAATGAAAACTCTTCTTTTGGTCTGTTTTCTTATTTTCCAAATAAAGACCCCAATGGGAAAATCCTCAAGACCTTGTAGATCGGGCCTTTGTTTCCTTAAGTGGGATTACTGTTAAGGGTAGAAATGGCTTTATTTTTATTTTAACCACAGCAATGACCGAGAGTTCTGTGCCTTTTGTGCCTTTAAAACCGCAATTGAGAATCGTATCGACAAACCTTTTAATTATTACATGAAGGCGGGGAAGTAAACATTCAGTCATGCCATTCCTGGTGTTTTTATGCCTTTTAGAAAGCGTCTGTTCTTTGAATTTTTCTTGTAATGTATTATGTTTTTTTATACACACCTAATTGTTTGTTTTTATGTGTAATGTATGTTTGTGTTTGCGTTTCCTGATAACGTAGTTGATCCAGTACTGGGCCGTTTACTCTTGCCTGGAGAAGCTGTTTTTTCATTTATTTCATCCTATTTTATGGGAAAGTTTACCCAAAGATGAAGGGTATCGAGAATTTTTCTGTTTTCATTTTCATTTGGCCGTTGTATTTACATTTCTGTTGGTATTTTGATTTTTTTATACTTGTATGTATCGCATTATACACTTAAAAAAAAAAAAAACAAGTATTTTGTGACACTGACTAATCCCAGGCAGTCGTTAGTCTTTTGTTGCCAATCATTGCTTTATTTTTTTTTTATTTAAACTAGAATAAGGACACGGCAAACTTGATTAGCATTTGCACTTGATATTGTGGATGAATATAGAAGTTCCTGAGATGTAAAGCCATCACAGGTTTAAAAGTCCTTAGGAAAAGGTTTCGAGAAGACGTGAGGAATAGATAATTTTCATTAATCAAAATCCAAAGGATCAATGGTAAAAGGATTATTTTACATCTGTGACAAATGTTTGTGAGCTAAATGAGATGAAGAAATGTTGGGTCTGTGAATTTTAAGTACCACTGACAAAGTGCCTGAAAGGGGACATCCAGCTTTTTTTCTTTTTCTCTTGTTCCTTGTCCTGGTTGTAGATGGGATTTAATGTGATTTTCTTAGAGGTGCAACGATAATCGCCAAATAAACAGATTACTGTGTAAGACTTCGACTATTCGTAAGCAGTTGTCAGTGTTTTGTTACCAATCGTTGTTTTATATTTCTTTCTGCAATTAGCTGGGGTAAGTGCACAGAAAACGTGATCAGCATTTGTACTTGGTATTGCGGATGAGAATAGATGTTACTACTGTTTTGTTTAAGCGATTAATTGAGACTAAATTTTAAAGAACTTCTGTAAACTATTTGAATTTAAAAATTTTCCATACTGACGTGTTTATTTTCATTTTTATCGTATAACTGTAGCATAACTTCATGTTTTATATCCTTGTATTTCTGATTTCCTTTAACTTTTTGATGTATGATTTTTATAGTATACGTTCAGATTTTCCAGTAAATGAGGATCTGTATTGCTTTTCCAGGTAAATGAATAAAGTCATCATATTAATATAGTCAGGAAAATTATTGTACAGAGTATATATATTTATTTACAATGAATAAGCTAGTAACTGAAGGAATATAGATTGGAATTGTTTAAAGTTTTAGCCCTGTGAAAACTTTATTTATTAACAGAAATCGACATTTTATAATCAATTTTTTTTATTTTACAAGTGTTCAAGCATAAGGACTTTCGTCCTTATGTTTAGTATTTAATAGCTTGGTTTTTAAAATAAAAATCATGGCTGAGTTAAAAACTTTATTATCCAAACTATAAAGTGAATTAGGAGCCCTGTGTCTCGGCTTGAATATGAAAAGAAAGTGATAAGTCATCAGGAATCAACCACACCCGACTCGGTGTGAGGCACACCTACGCACGAACACGTTTTCAACCTCGAACATGTGGCAAAACGAAAATCGTGATAAAAACAGTTTTAAAAAGAGATAAATCTTCAAAAGGATATTAGGGCAAAAACATAAAGAATTTGAACATCCTTGAATAAAATAAATATGATGCCGTTAACCGGCAAACTGACAACAGCCTCGCATCGCCACCTTCCGATGCAGACGTTGAGAATAGGTCAACATCTTTTTTCATAAACATACAGTACTGCTAGACTACTATCTCACTCCCTTCTCTCGCTTCATCATTAGTTAACAGTGAAATAATCTAAACCGTATTATATAAGCATTACTATTGTAATTATTGTTATTATGCTTATAATTCCAAATGCATATTAATAGGTACGTTATTGCACAAGTAACCACGTGGGAAATCCATTTTAAAGTAATGTGTGAATATAGAATTAACCCTTAAATGTGATTATAGACACACAGAAAGCTAAACGTAGTTTCACAAACACTGCCATGAAAAACATATTTGTTCATCGATATTGTTTTGTCAGTGAAGGTAAGGTAGAGTGAAGGAAGGGAAAAGTCGGATGCGGAAACCTTTGGACGTTTCCATTTCGCCGCTGTCAGTTCAAAGTCTTCTCGCTGTCATCGCTTCGAGTGTCAACTTCTATAATTTTATTATTGTGAATCGAGAGGTTTGTCTCGCTATGTTTTATGTCAGTGTAGCTCTGGTGTTTTAAAGTTCCCACATGTTAAGACTGCTATCTGGTTGTAGTTGGTATTTTTTTCTTGGAACTATAGCAAATAATATTTTTCGTTTACTTGCATAAATAGTCGTGGTTATATGTGTGTGCACATTTTTCGTAACTTTTTTTTGGAAGGGTATTACGAGCAAAAACATTTACTTGTTTTTACATGTGCATCTGCAAAAATCTTCCGTTAAAATATAAATTTTTGTCGTTTAGGATTTGATCAAAGTTTTTATAGGTTAAGGTTAAAGTATAGGAAGTCCATGTGAAGTTTTATTGTTTTACCAACAAAGTTGCGTCCTGGGAGGTTCTAAGGAAAAGGCCTTTTTTCCATTTATAGTGTACAAAAATTAAACTTTTCTTTTTGAAGAGTTTTTTTTTTTAGTTTTTTGCCATCCATCGTAATTTTAATCCCGGAACAATATTGTAAAAGTAAAAGATAATTGGTCAGCTTAACATAAGAGAAAAATATTACCTAATAGGTCATTGCCTTATCAAATTATAATATGATCATAATTAATAGTAACCAGGGACTGAGTTTGAGCGATAGCTTTAAATTTTGACCTGCAAGACGTCACATATTATACTTAGTCCCCACGTGAAGTGGTTGTTATTAGGGTTCAGTCTATTTATCCAAGTTTATCTATTCTATTTTCATTTGCCCCCGTAAAGGTAACGAAGCCCTCTTCCTATATACATTTATAAAAAGTATCTTCCGAATTTGAACACATTGTATGTTCCGGTAGTTTCCTATGTTGAGCTCTCTCTCTCTCTCTCTCTCTCTCTCTTGTGTCCACTTTGTAATGTTTATTAAGTAGTTTTTATATCTGTTTTCCATTACATCCATACGTTTTTCCCACCAAAACTTTTATTTGTGTTTAGAGTTATGACGGCCAACCAATTTTATTAATCAATGAAGATTTCAGGGAGAACCGCGCTTATCTTTTACGGTTCCGTTAGCAAATTTACAAAAAAAAATCTTTTCCTGTTTTGAGTAAGAAGTCAGTCTGTGTCCTTGAAATACAGCGCATTAAGATAATTTGCGATATGACAAAATATTTACAATTTACTCCATAAAATTTTCTTTTGTTATACTCTATCTGATCACATCAAAGAGTGAAAGATTTTTAGCATATTCTGCAATGGTCATTCTTGGTTATAAATATGTTAATTGTGCTTGGCAGGTTAATGATAGAGTGCTCGTTGCTGTGCGAGGAGGGGATATTTTCTTTACATAAGGTGACAGTCTTTGCATAGTTTTCCTCTTTTCAAAAACAGTTTACCTCATGATCTCTCTTTTTTTTTTTTTTTTAGTATCCGCGCTCGTGCGTCACTCAGATTTCATGGTAAATATTAATGCAAAGGAACCTTTTTGATTTGAATAAAGAAGTATTGAAAACATGTCATTGCCTTGAAAGGTCAGCTACAAGGAGAGTGAGTCTTGATCCTCGGACCTATTGTACAATAGTGAATTTAAAGAAAGTTGCAAAACGTTTCCCGTAGCTCACAATGAATGAATCACGAAAGAATTTCATCGTTTTTGTGGTGTTTGCAAGTAGATTAAGTGGTTGCTCATATCTTTCATCTTTATGGTAAGCATTTTAATATATTTTTATTTTAGGTGTTTCTGTAATTATGTATGTAGTTAATGATTTTATTATGCATATATGTGCCTTATTCTTAATACCTGCTGGTGTTGCTCTTTGTTTAGATTCATTATCTTCAGTGGCTGTAGATTAAAGTAACGAGAGTAAAGTAGAATATTGTTATTTATTCTGAAGCTATAAATAGAATTGGAGGAATCTTTTTTATCGATAACGCTTAAAAGCAAAATTTTGATTGGAAAGAAGAGACGCTTTCCATTTCGGTATAGGCAAAGGAATATTTTTTCTTTAAGGAAGTTTCCAAGGGAGAATTTACCAGCTACTTTTATCCACTCTTGGTCTTTCAAAAGAAGCCTGAAGAATCTCCATTTCTCTTCCGACTGATTCCAATCACCCTGTAGAGTGAAGTGGAAAAGGTCACATTACTGGTCTGAGGTAGAAGGAATCTGTGGAAGATCCTCAACACTGGCGTTGATTTTTGGTCTTTCTAGAGTTCTTCGTGTACTCGAGTTTCGTAGTTGTTTTGCTTATTTTTTCCATTATATTCAAGGTTTACTACGTACATTATTTTAACTGAAATTTAAATGATACCTCGTCTACTAGACGGTTTTGCAAAATAATGGAATGAGGAAACAAAGTATGATGGCTAGGAACTGGTAGTCGTAGTAAAGGTACCAAAGAAAAGTGACCTCAGTAATGTGGTAACTGCAGAGGCAGTGCTCATATACCATTTGTGATGAAAATGTTCAATATGCCCATTCTTAATCGGAGGTAGAAAGAAATTCTTAAAAAGCTTAGAGATGAACAAACTTGTCGTTGAAAAAGCAGTTGCACAACAGAGTATGCACAGATGGATGAAATAACACTAGGTGGAGAAGGGAAGCTTTCGATTATTGGGTTACTTAATGTCCAGTATAGATTCTCTTGAGCTGGAATTCAGTAAGACTTTCACTAATTCTCAGCTTAATCCTTAGTCTGAGTCACTATTTTTAGTGAGCCTCCTCCAGCTGTTTCTGTCTTGAATACTCATTCCATAATTGGTTTTGGCAGATGTTTTACAGACGGTTGGACTTCCTAACTTCAACCCTCCTTATTTATCTGGGCTTGGGACCGGCACTGTGTTTGCTTGGTTTGTGGAAGTGAAATCACAAGAAAGACATGTGGCCCAATTTTACGGAAGCACCTTGCATGATGATGATTCTGTCTATTTATGAATTTTTTCCAGTTTTAATTCCCTTTTGCTGTTTTGACCTGTTGTTTCATAAATTTTAAATCTTTTAATTTCCTTCTTGTTAAATGAAAAAAAACCATGCACCTTATGCCTTTTAGTAATTCACTCTTTCATCAAAGACCCATTTTCCTTTTAATATTCTCGATCTGGTCTTTTTTTTTTTATTTAAGAAGGCTTAGAACTGTTCTTAAAACCTCCTAAAATCTTTTATTGCAGTAATTTATTAAACAAATTGGAATGCTTGCAGCAGGATCACTTTTTCTTTTTCTCATCCATCAGAAATAAAGGGCTTCTGAGTATTCTATCAAGGGCCTGGCATCTACGTGTCTTATTCTTCCATGTAGTTTTTATTTAAAACAGTTTAACAAGTTTATTGGTATTGCATATTTTTGGTGATAACTCAGTCCGCAAGAGAATGCATGTATCTTACCCATTTCTGAGCACATTTGCAGAAACATTCGAGTGATGTTGGGGAACAAATAGTCATTTTCACCGAGTGGTAGTCTCTGGTGGTGAAAAAATTGGATTGCTGCCTCAGATTTTGTCAAGACACCAGTTCTGAGAGTTGGTATATATGTATATAGTGTTGTTCTTCCTTTGTCATGTAAGAGAATTTAATCAGCCTGTTGGCTAGAAATCAGTTAAAATAGCGTTTACATGTTCTTCAGTATGTAATAGATTGTCATTTGAAGGAAGCCTCATTAGCTCATATAAAAATATGAACTTGAGCCTTGATCTTTTTTTTTTATTTTAAAAGTAGGAAAGTAAAGCAAGTTATTAAATATTTATAAATTGCTGATTTTGTTTCTTTGTTTTTTATGGGTATTCATTCCACTATTTTTTTTTTTTTTTTGCCTTGTATAATTCATATGTTTGAAGTGTTTGTCACTTATTTTTATTCGTGAACTCATAGCACTTTCTTTTATATCTAATTGTCTCAGACTTGTTCCTCACCCGGTAGATTTTATAATAAAAAGTCGAATATTATGGTGTCTCCCTTTCTTCATTATTCTTATGAGATATTCTCGTAAACTTCATCATCTGTATTATTGTGAGAAAACTATACATACTTACATACATACACAGACACATTACACGTGCACACATTTTATATATATATATATATATATATATATATATATATATATATATATATATATATATATATATATATATATATATATATATATATATATGTGTGTGTGTGTGTGTGTGTGTGTGTGTGTGTGTGTGTGTGTGTGTTGAGGATTTATATAAATGCAAAGTAAAGATAGTAATTTCTTTTATTTAATAATTAATAAAATATGAGCCCGTAATTTTCATGGCAGTGGCTTTCGAGAAATGTTCGTACAGTTGAATTTCAGATATTTCAGCTACTGGTTGTGAATTTTATATTTTAACGTCAGCATTGCTGCCGGAACCTTAATAATTGATTTCACTTTTTATACGCCATAAGTTATCGTGCTTTTTTTTTTTCTAGAAAGACTCTCATGCTATGTAAAATGTGAATGTAACTTAGTTCAAAAATGGCAAGGGTTTATGACATCAAAAGGTATTTGTAACCAAGATGTGTGTTATAATAGCTAAGATAAAAATATTTCTTTTCACTAAGTGGAGTTGATTCAAGAAAAACTTATCGGTAATCACTGCTATGTTCATCCTATAAAGGCTGAATGAGATACACGACCCCTGGGCAAGGGAATTTTTCCAGCCATTACATAAGCTTACATAAAAGCTTCCCCTTTGGCAACTCAGTCCCTGTCCCTACCCTCTTTTTGCACAAAACCTCGTGTTGTATGATTAAAAAAATCAGTTCGTTCGTTACATATATACATTCTCGCTTCATGGTCGTTCTTACTCTCTCAACCGTCTTTATCCCACGTATACTGTGCAAACCGTTCGGCTCAGCAGCCAAGATATTCTGTCATCTGTAAAATCCAGTCTTAGAAGTGCACCCGTTCCATAATATACAGGTCAATTACATTTAATAGCATTGATCTTCAAAATAAACAAAAAGGCGATTATTGTGTTTGATTTGTTTTCTTAGAAATCCAAAATGTATTTATGTGTTTTCAAATTTCTTTCTGAAAAAAACAAAATTAGAAGGATGTGTGAAGTTTTCCGCTAATTCTTTGATTGATGCAAAACCTTAGTCATAGCAGCAGAGAATCGTTGTTAGTGCAGATACGCAATTTATTTTATTAGCCAAAGATTAATGGCTTTATGAATAATTCGGTCTCGTTTCTGAATTATTAGCTTGATTTTAATTAAGCTGATTATGAATCATGCTTAGGAAACATTTCGCTATTTTTTATATTGTATCAAAATTTAAATCATATAGTGACTTGACATCTTTCTTAATAATTTTTTCTTAACTACTTTTGTTTATTTTTTCTACTAAAGGATATAAATATCCGCTTCTTATTAAATACAAAACCGTTTGTTGCCTGAAGTAGTATTTTAGACTGGAATCTTAGGGAGAAGATTAACCGACACTGCCAGGCCAGCTGCTTCTGATTCAGGCAGTTTTGGGAGCGAACTACAAAATGGTTGAAACTTTGCAGACGTTTCCTTGACCATTGTTTCACACATCATTAACAGAATATCTTTATGTCGTTTCATATGCGTGTCCTTTCGTTTATCAAGGTCCTCATAGTCTTTTGACACATCCATTATGCCTGGTTATATTTATCTTCATCAAAAATAGTCACTGTAATGCATCTGTGTGGTACATATTTGTTTATACCTTTTCCTTTATTTCAGGTAAGTGTGTCTGGCGTTCCCTTGGGCATCGTTGGAGGCTCTGTAGTATCCCTGATGGGTAAGAAAAATATTAATGTCCGCTTTGTACGATTTTTCATGTAGAACCTATTTCTTTCTCGTACAACAGAAAATATATTTTCCTAATGTACGAACCGATTTCAGTATTTATAGCCGTATAAAGCGCATATTTCTCCCAGAACTCATCTAAGAATCATACTCCTGCGTATACTTTAAGGTTAGACTTTGGTACCTGACAAAGGTAGACTCTGCCGGATATAGCTTAACACATGCTCAACACAGTAATCTTCAGTCTTATAGATGTTTTATCATCTGTTGGAAAACAATTACAAGTCAACGGCCTATTGGTTCAGTACAGCGTATTAAGTGGTTATCTATACGAAAAGAACATCGCTCAGTGGCTTCACGCTATTTTCTTTGGCAACACATAATAACATATGTTATATTGTGTCATCGGTATCGTTTTGATATTTTATTTGAATTATCAGTGCTAAATCTTTAGCTATATAAACCTTTACCAAAATCGTTAAAATCACAGGCTCTTTGATCATTGTTATTAAGAAAGTCCCGACAATGAGCCCACAACATTAAATACGACAGAGAATTTGAAAATTAGTGGAATGTGACTGACTTCTTATACTTGACGGTTTTTTTTTTTTTTTTTTTTACTTCAAGCAGCATCCAGTGACAGCGATTCTCTCTCTCTCTCTCTCTCTCTCTCTCTCTCTCTCGTTTGATCGATTTGAAGTTTATTCAGATCTTGCCACAGCAGTGAAATAATATCTGTATTTCACTGTGAAGCGTAAAACGATAATAGCAGTAACAATGATCTTTATGTAATTCTTTCTGTTTTTCACATACAGTACGGTAGATGGTATAATATTTTCATTGTATATATAAAATATATTATTTTCATCATACTCGTAATCGAAATTACCAGCAGTGGATTTTTAAAACGAAAAATAGACGCAGTTTCGTATGTGCACGGAAAATAGTCCAGGCATGATTTTGCTATCACTTTCCCACTTTTAGTTTTCTGTAAAAGAAAACTGTTGAGATGGCTATTTGTCTGTCCGTCCGCACTTTTTCTGTCCCCCCCCCCTCAGATCTTAAAAACTGCTGAGGCTAAAGCGCTGCAAATTGGTATGTTGATCATCCACCCTCCAATCATCAAACACCAAATTGCAGCCCTCTAGCCTCAGTAGTATTTATTTTATTTAAGTTTAAAGTTAGCCATGATCGTGCGTGGCTGGATGTTTCATGGGGCGCGGTTGAGAGTTTCATGGGGCGTGGCTGAGAGTTTCATACAGCATTATACGCTGTACAGAAATTCGATTGCGCCGAAGAAACTTTGTCTCATTTTTTACTTATATTTCATTTTGAGTTCAGCTTATCTTGAAAATATATTTTACTTACCGGGAAGTACCAGATGTTGCTGACGGTCTTCTATCTGAAGGATGGGTTGTGAAAACAAAAGAATATGTTTTTTTATATATATTTTCCTACGAATACTCTAGGCTAAATTAAAGTCGTGTCTAATACGCCAGTACTTCTGAGAAGGCATAAAATACGAACTTAATTTGTGCATGTCCAGTAATCCAGTCGTCATTAAAGTACTTATGATGGAGGCTGACTATATATATAATGTATTTGTATATATACAGTATATGTATGTATATGTATATATATATATATATATATATATATATATATATATATATATAGAGAGAGAGAGAGAGAGAGAGAGAGAGAGAGAGAGAGAGAGAGAGAGAGATTGTGTATATATATATATACATATATACATATATATATATATATATATATATATATATATATATATATATATATATATGTATGTATATATATATATATATATATATATATATATATATATATATATATATATATATATATATATATAATCTCACGAAGTGATCAAGCACCTGGTTATTACACAAATAATAATACCAAAAGTTACATTACTGACCAGATACTTGAAACCTCCTAACAAATATATTAAGACTGAATACTTTAAAGGCACAGTGATCCCATAAAACTACTTATCACTTGAGAAATTCAATGTAACTTTATCAGCTATGGGTGAAGGTAACAACTAACAAGCTTATAAACAGACTAGTGAAAATGGACATCACTTCAACAAACACTATAACGGTTTCCCTGGTTCTACTTCACCTAGATAAGTCTCAGGTGAACAAACAGATATATCACTTACCTCGTACACATTCATTAATTTCTCTAATTACTGGTGGTCAAAATGAAACGCTGGGCTTTTCAACTTTAAACAAACAGGTTTATTTCTAAGTTCAAAAATTATATGCAGAGTTCACAATCTCAAAAAGATTTACTATTAATTGATAACAGTGTAAGATTTAAGTATTTCTTAATCAAGTTTAATTCACAAAACTTTAATTTATTAAGAAAGCAGTTTGGTTAAGTAAGATTCAAACCACTAACTTTCGCTCAAGTTTTAAAATATATTCCTGATTAATTAAACTCAACACAAGTGTTCAAGCAAAATATTATTGACTGGAATCCATATAAATATTCTCTGAAATCTCAATAATAAGTATGCACTAACAAAATGCTAAGCAATCACTCAAACAAAACTTTACAAAAACAGTAAGTATAAAATTAGAGTAATATGATGACAGACATAAGAACGAAATATGCAAAAATGGAAATATACCAACAGCAATTTCACTAAGACAAAAATATGTTTAAAGATTATATCAATCTTTCAAAAGATTACCTTCACTTTTAAAAAAGTTAAACTCACATCTTTCTAAGACCTTCTCAAAGACAACACTGCCAAGTCACAACGACATACACAATGATATATAATTAGCAGCAAGACACATTAAAACTCACTATAAGAGATATTATCCACCTCTTATCAAAATAATAATTCTCTTTTGCCTAGAACATCACTTTAACTCTTAACATAACAAAAACCATCACTTTACCTTTACCAGTATTACACCATTATACACTTTACATAATGCTTGCACAAAATAGACACCTTGGATCACTCTTACAAAATGTGTACACTTCTTGGGTAAGTTTAACAAAACTTTTACAAACAGGAAAGCAACCAGTATATCATCACACCCTTATACATGAATGGTATGATTGAGAGAGAGAGAGAGAGAGACAAAAGCTTATCCCAGGAACCCCTTTTCCTAACTGCCTGACTCTGGTTCAGCACTGCTCTTTTATTTTCAAGCCCTCCCAGAATACATGATACATAAAGTGTACATATATTATACATACAGGTATACATGTATGGTATACATACAGGGAATTCTAAGTCCCAGAAGGAAATATGCCAGAGCTCTTATCTATGATTGACATCATCTGCTGTTCACTCAAACACTTGAACAAACAGAAGGAAGTGCTTTTGGACCAAAACTGGCTCGCTGTCAGCATGTCAACTTCATCTCTCTCACTTATTCATTCTCTCTTTTCTCAGATTATGAAAACATAATAGACATAGGCCAAGATAATGAATTCAGAATAGGCACACAGAACAAATGCATAATAGGTAATTCGCCGATAGCTGTCAAACTCATCAGAGATACGACAAGTGGGCCTCTGCCTTTCTCCAAACACAACTTCATCCAAACACTTATGTCAACACAGGATGTACTAAGCGATAAGAATAAAAAATAATCTCTCTCTACAGCACGCTAAAAATTCGAGTCTATAACTCCCATTATACAATGTTATATATTGCACCTTATATTAAACAAATGGAAAAACATATCAAAACATTTTAAGATTACATGATACACAATTTATCTGTAAGAAAGACATTTTAAAATCATATCATCACAACAAATGACGAATCTGCAAGCAAAACATCAAAATTTTCACAGAGATACTTATCACACTTGTAGAATGATTTTATATATTATAACACCTTATAATATATGCAGGGTGCGGCATAAGTAATGCCTTTGTTTAAGTGGAACCAAATTAAAGCCTTTTTGATTATCCTTTATTCTTTCGAACATGAATGTATTGCCACAGGTTAGTAGATTAATATAATATATTAACAAAATTAATATAAAATGCTTATTCGGTTTAATAATGTTCAATACAAATACTAATTGCTAACTCTGCAGAAAGACGCCTACTGGATTTTTGAGGAGAATGCAGCAATGATTCTTGTAGTTCATTGGACTTTTTTAAGATTGTTGCAACAACTGACCTACCTGCTCTTTGAGCATCACTTACACTTCCTGTGGATTCAAATTTTCTAATCAAGCTTGTGATATTTCGGCTTTACCCTTGGGATGTTAAATTCAGCTGATAATTCAGCACCATTTTTATTGTTTTGATAGCAATAAACTGAAACTGCTTTTACTCCTCTGCTCCTTTGTTAATCTCATGGTTGTATAAAATATCTGAAAAATGAAAATTTAGCAAATTGATTAAAGAAAATAATAAAAATATACATTATAAGATATAAAATTAAAAAGGGCGTTACTTATCCCGCACCGTAGTATATATGTATATATATATATATATATATATATATATAGTTATATATATATATATATATATATATATATATATATATATATATCACATTAAATCGTGAATCTTGGGTCACTTTTGCGTACTTTACTATCACTGTTTGTCTCTTCCTTCTTCCCAGAGCTGCTTCAGACTGACATGTCTGATGCTCCTTCATGATATTCGAAAAAGATTCTGACGCAAAGCCAAATATTACACTCTCTTTCTTTGTTCGCCAGTTAAACCTTGAAGTTTTAATTAATCCGTTGAGACGATTTTTATATGTTATGACTTAAAAGATGATGCTGGTAGTTTTGTCAGGATTTTAATTTATATTCGTGTTTGATGCTTGCATATATGTGTGTGTGCATGAGGCAGATATAAAAATATGTATGCAGTATTGCCCTTGATGGACGGGTATTGTGCATTTCCAGATTGTATTGTGTATCCAGCCATTGTTTTATATTCGTCAAATCAAGGTTTCACAGACGTTTCTCTTTCGAAATGATATTTTCTTTCGCATATTAATTAGTGCAGTTATTACGTTATATAATAATGCATCAGTTCCTTTAATGTTTCAGACAAAAGGCAAATGGCAGTATTCAGCCAGCGGTATCTGGCAACTATTCACATGATGTGCCATGGTGACAGACTTAACTGTTTTTAGTCATTTGCTATGTGTTGTCCTAGAGCAAGAGCCCGTGCTAGCACAAGGCTGGCTTAATCTAAAACAAGCGAATGAGTCACTTACTGATGGATATTTTGCTAGCAATCAGTATCCTGTTAGCCGAGCTAAATAACATTCCGTTTAAAGGAAATTAATTTTTTTTTTTAAGAATTATAACATTAATTTTTTTCCAGTGACTCGGCCTACACTTTTTTTCGGTCTGAGGAGTGTTTTATTTTAGCACTCAAAATTTGTAGGCGTATATGTTTTGCTTATATATCATAATCAAAATATAGAAAGATACTGAATATTAACCTATAACTGTTTAGCTAGGCCTGTCGAACCTTACCTGATCTATGAAAAGCGAGTTAGCCTATAATATGCATTATAATTTTTGTTAATAAGTGTTTGTGTGCTGTTAGATTTTCATGACGAATAGCGTATTCTTTTACAGTCGTTATGGAAATACATAACTGATCATTACAGTGCTGAATTGCATCCTAAAATTGTCCACTGAGCTTAATTCAGAGCTCACTAAGCTTGAGCACTAAGTTATTCGGTCATTGAGAGAAAAATGTTTATGCTCATCATGCTGTATAATTAACAGCAATAATGGTTGGTAGATAATACAGATAGTGAGTAAGAAATTGATTAGAAATGTTACATTAAAAAATTTCATTTAGTAGAAAAAAGTTATCTAATACAACTTCAGTAAATGCTTTCGAATATAATTAAAGAACAACAACAGTAAGTTATGTTTATTCTTTATATTCTGCAAAAGTGTTACTGTAGACAATTTCAGTTCGTGAATGCTGTTCACAACCTGATATTTAGTAACTCACAAAAGCACCGACAACTCCGTTCACGTATGTCATTGTCAGTCACCATTCATTCTAGGCCTATGTGACTACCATTAAAGCATCCATTTGTAAAAACAGTATTCCCAATTCCTTATTTGATATATCTGAATTCTCCTTCATATTTGTAAAAATATTCTTTTTTGATTCGACGTTTTTTACGATATTAAGAAGAAAATTGGAAACATGCAAGATTTTTAAGTTATCATGCATCGACATTGATCAACTCAAGATTCGGACATTGTATACATGCCAACCGAAACTCATACTTCAGTGCATTTCAACACCCTTCAGTCAAGCGAACTGTATTTTAAGTAAGAAAGTTATAAATTATATAATATTTTTATAATTATATCTTTTTTCTAAAATACTCTGATCGCACGGTTGGTAGGCCTGTTCGTATATAAACATAACGAAATATTTCGTAACGATTTGGACGAAATAACTAGAAAGCGGCATAAAAAGGAATTGTCTTGCAATTTTATGTTTTACTTGTAGAAATTAATTCTAATCTTCTTAT
>NC_089796.1:55588735-55676235 GCF_040412425.1 Macrobrachium rosenbergii
AACATTTAGATTTCCTAAACTGTAGATTGTTCTTTTCATTCTAATATATTCCTCACATGTATCTGGCATTGTGTGTACTTTATAAGTAACATGGGAGAATTCCCATATCTTTATTTTTATACATTTGTTTAACAAGGGTTTTATTTGACTTCTTCAGATGTTTCATGAGGGAAGAGGTCAAGATGTACTCATTGGAGAATATACTGAACTTCGATTTATTTTGACCTATTGTGAGGAAATTATTTAGAGAAAATAATTAGTTGAATATGGTGGACCTTAATATGTTTGATCATTCGATGAACATTAGTATTCCATTTTATTTCATATCTTGTTTTTTGCAATCCAGTTATGTTAGATTATTGTCAAATAAATTATATTGGGTAATGCTTGTTTCGCTGTAGACCAGAGAAAGAGAGAGAGAGAGAACGTGTGTGTGTGTGTGTGTGTACAAATGTACGGTGCCAGTAGCCACTTTGATGCGGTCACTATCGAGCTACCAATAGATGGGAGTTCTTGACTGTCAGCTAAGGTAAGCAATGGGATTTACTCTTTGGTGGGTAACATATCTTCATAAGTGGAGAATCAGAGGTTAAAACTTGAAGAGTAAATGTGCATGATAAAACCGTTAAAGTTTGATTATTGTTAAGAAATTTTGACTCAGGTGTTAACGCTAGACGTATTATACATTAATGGTTGCGATAGACAAAGAAGAGATGTCCTCACTGTTTTTTGGTTTATGGACATTTAAATGAGGAGTGACAGAAAAATAGAACATGCTGTATAAGCATAAGTTTTACGTTAATCAACCAGAATTTGCAACCAAAAACAAAATGCCCCACGCGCCTAAATATTGTTAATCCGACCGGCATAGATGTTCCGAACAAATGTTGGAGCTTTATGGAGGCTATTGTATTTAAATCCCGTTCTATTGCCATATACGACAAACCGACGTATGGCAATAAATTTCCATTTGGTGAATTGCACCTTTGACCTCTGGGATAGCAATATTGCTGTGGGCTTTGCTAAAGTCGGTCTTTCGAACAAATTAGAGATAAATTTTGTTCAAAAAATTGCTAACTTTAATTTTTTTTATTCTCTCTCTCTCTCTCTCTCTCTCTCTCTCTCTCTCTCTCTCTCTCTCTCTCTCTCTCTCTCTCTCTCTCTCATTTTTGGTGATAGATCGAAATTTATTCTTAACCCATGCTTAAATGATACATTGTCAAGCCTAATAGGTGGGTGATTGATCATCCCACGCAGTGGAAGCAATTAAAAGTTTTAATTAGCTCATTCTTTAAAGAAAAATTAGCAAAGGAAAGGAAGGACACGGAACTGAATATTGTGCCTTAGCTTTCAACCTAAGAGTTGGCTAACTTTATTCTCATCATTTCTGATTTAATGGTAATGTAGACGGGTTCCAAATTTTAAGAAACTTGTCCACGTTTGGTTACTTTATCGGTATTTTGATGCCAAAGTAATGACAGTGTCGTTCACACCCATTAGTTTTGCTGACCCCCTGCACTCGTTTTTTTTTTGTTTTTTTAGCTGTCAATACCTTTCCACTTATATTATTAAGGGCTGCTATAGGTATGTGGGGAGAGAATTTCAGGATCCTCTGAAGAATATTTCTTTTTTCGCCTTTTTTTTCTCGTCGCGTAGCAGGACTCAAGTTACAATTGACGCAAGTTTTTCCTGTACTCGAATTTGAATTGGATGTATTTATCAAGTATTATGTATTAGTATATTTTCTTGCCAGCCAAAAGTATTATGCTTTTATGTTTGCTTTGCGTCCTGAAACCGATTTCTTGAAAGGTTTTCTGCCCCAGCAAGATTGTATCCTTTGATTAAAATTTTATATTCTCGGATTACCGCTTTATTTTGAACATAGTTCATAGGAGGTAGTCAGTGAAAGTGTTATAGGCTCTCCATGATTAAATACAAAAATTGAGAAATATTGCCTTTCTTACTTCATGTATGTAAATATTACTCTTGCGAGTCTGACCTTTGAGATTTAAAATATAGTAAAGAAAAATGTAATTCTTCTTTTTAATGTTATGATATAAAATTAATCTCTCTCTCTCTCTTTTCTCTCTTCTCTCTCTCTCTCTCTCTCTCTCTCTCTCTCTCTCTCTCTCTCAAATTTTTTCCACATTGTAATGTTTCTTTGGTATTCTCTCCTTCCGCGCGTATTAAACTACTGTCAGCTGTTTAAGCAGATTTACATTAATAAATTATCTTCAGAAGAGTGACGACATGTCTCCATTGTACTCGTATTAATAAACAAAGCGGGACAAAACTTCTATAGTCTGTCGAGGTCGCTTTGATTTTTCAGTTTTCTTTTCTCTCTCTTCTCTCTCTCTCTCTCTCTCTCTCTCTCTCTCTCTCTCTCTCTCTCTCTCTCTATCGCTGTCATTGAACCAAGTAGACAATTACGGTTTTGCCCTTTTCAATGTCCGAACCTTAGTTCATTCCAGTCTAGTGTGACCATAAACTGACTTGCTGCATATTTTAGGATTGCAAAATATATCAGTTGCATAGTAAAGATAAGTGAATCATTAGGGGAAGATTCTTCTCCAGATGTACCGTACCTTTGATTGCATGTAAGCGTTGCGCGTAGTTGAACATGATACACTCAGTGAAATGCGGGCGAGTGAAAAAAAAGCTATGTAACTTGGCAATTAGTTTTCCAGTGTATTCAGCTTGAAAAGCTCAAGCATAGTGGATGATTAATTTTTTTTTTGTATTCAGCAATGTAAACTAGTAGTATTTTATATCATAAAATTCGTAATATTTTAGTTAGTTCCGTAAATTTCAGTTAACCTATTTGGCGTTTTTTTTTCTTGGTCTGTATAGTTTCAGCGCTTCGACAGTGCTGCACATTAGTTTCTTTTCGTTCTGTTTTTAATGTCTTTTCGCCTCGATATATTTATTTCGCCTTGCAATAACTAGCTACTATGCAGATGAAAAAATAGCCATGTAGGTTTGCCCCACTAAGTAAATGTTAAGTACCGAGGACACTGTGAATTTAGGAAGCATCACAAACGTAACTGTATAGTTTGGGAGGAGTTTTTCAGACGTAAATTATCTTCACTACCTTGATAAGGTCCTCTGAGGATTGGGCAATTCGAGCTTCTACGGAAAGTTTGTTATGTAACATTTTTAAAAGAAAATAATGTTTTAAGGAGATGGATTTTCCAAATGCTCTTGTGGTCAGTATATTTTTCGTTTAGATATGGCTTAAGGAAAAATACACGAACATCTATTAAATAAGTAAAGAAAATTCCAATAAAGTACTCAAAGATCTCTGACAAAGGGACTTTTTTTTATTGAAGATGAGTATATCGTACTTTGGAGCAAAATCTTGCCAAAAAGAAAGTCGAGCAGGAAAAGAACCATTGTCAAATGAACAAGAGGAAGCTCGGATGTCGCACTGAAAAAGAAATAGAATGTATCTGCATTCTTCTTTGTTCTCGGTATCGTTATTTTCATGCAGTTGATAATCCAAGCTCTCTCTCTCTCTCTCTCTCTCTCTCTCTCTCTCTCTCTCTCTCTCTCTCTCTCTCTCTCTCGATAGAGAGAGAGAGAGAGAGATAGAGAGAAGGTCGGCATTCAGGTTATTTCTCTGAAGCTTTGTATTTGTACTGATCTTAAGCTTTGTCTTTCTTTGCTTACAAGAAAAATCGAAGCTCTTGAATGTTATTTAGCGCAATGCCGTGAGCGTTACCTGCCTTATAAAAAGTTAAGTATATCTTAGTTTAAGCCCAAGCCCCATCCCCATTACTTTCTGTGTGTGTGTTTATACGCGTGTGTTTACACTTTAGTGTACAGCGTTCTTTTAGAGGTTTGCTCAGTACCGTGTTGATAGTGATAATGGCTGAGAATTAGTTTGAAGGACGGACATCAATCACTGGTTTCAACTTACTTTTTCATTAATTGGAAGTTGAATGAGGACATAACAAAAGATATAGATTCTTTTTCAATGCCAAGAAACTAAAGTTTACTATTATTTATAATTTTTATATATATATATATATATATATATTATTACATATATTATTATATACATATATATATATATATATATATATATATATATATACAATATTATTGTTATGTATATATAATATTATTATATATATATATATATATATATGTGTATATATAATTGTATCTGACAGTAATACAAACCTACACTTTCACAGATGGAGTGCTCAACGAAAAGTGCACTGCAGCAGTCTGCTGACTTAAAAATAAAACAAATGGCTAATGAGTAGGCTTGCCTGTGACCTGAGCTGGGGGTAGGTTGACCATTTTGTTCTCAGTCATTTTGGTGTGGGGTTGTCTGCTGACCTTCATCTCATGTAGCAGAGATTTGCATATGTGTCACGTGTTCATGCACTATCATCACTTTCACTTCAGCATATTGGCCTTCTCAGGCGTTTACGCCTCCAGTATCCCTGTGCCCTAGTGTTGTGCAGTGTTAAATTCTTTTTAGTGTGGAAAGGAAGTTTTTTGTGTGATTTCCTTTGTTTTACCCAGCCATGTGAGTGACCTTTGTCTGACCTAGTGTATGATACCCATGTACATTGTCCGTCGCTCCTTCCTTGAATTTTTCATGACTATGATGGAGGATGCGAAACCTAAATTTCGTCATTGTGTGGGCAAGGGCAAGCTCTGCAGTAAATTAATGTCCCCAGTAGTAGTGGATCCCCACTATTTATGCATTTCGTGTTGGGGGACAAGGGTGTACAAGAGAGGCCACATGCGAGGAGTGTGTTGGTTGGCTTTCGAATTGTCGATTGGCCTTCCTCCCCAGTGGTCTGTCTATGAGAAAAGGCACCAGAAGAAATAATTCTGTGAGAAAACCTATCCTTAGTCCATCATCCTGCCCTCCCATGCTTCCAGCTTTGCCTAGGCCTCCCCCAGGAGTCACTCCCCCAGCAGCATCATCAGTACCTCCCCCAACTTCTACATTAGAGGAAGGCCCTAAGGCAGAAGATATCCTGAGGGAGGTCGTGGATATCTGGGCGAAAGGTGGTGCCCCTCTTCAACAGGAGGTGGCAGGCAATCTTCTTCTTCCACCATGTGGAGAACAAAGGGCTACCCCAAGCATCAGGTCAGCCTCCCTCTTCCAAAGAGCTCGGCAACATGGACACTCTCATCCAAAAACTTGAGATCAGATTCCACTGGTCCCTCTTCCCCTCCTTCCAAGTACCAGAGATTGGGGAATTCCTGACCTCCCTCTCCCAGTAGGATCAACCTTTGGCTTTCCCCATCAGTCATCTCAGTCACATCTTCATTGGTGTCATCAACATCCCATCCTTGATGTGTCAGAGATGGAGATCAGCATTGAGGAACAGCAGCAGGAACTTTTCATCATGTAGTAGCAGCAGGACAGAGGGATGGAGCTCCTCAAGAAGATGGAGCAAATCTCGGTTGGTTAGTATTACCCCCTCCCCACAATGTCAGAGGATAGGTAACTCTGTTAGTCATTCTGCCAGCAGAGTTACCCCGCCTCCCAGTCCAGGATCAGAAGTGGTTCTGGTGATGAAGTACCAGGTGTCTCCCCATTCCAGTTAGCAATCCTCCAAGTGCCATTCTTTGGGAAAGAGCAGCAACAGGCGGGAACAACCCTCCCCTTAGTATATCCTTCCAGAAGTGCATCCCGCACACTGCTGGATAGTGGTTATAATGAGCAGAGGCTCCGATAGAAAAGGCCTGACCCTCTTTCATCCAACAACTCAGCTTTTCAATTTTTGAAAGGGATGCCAGGGTGGAGGCAGCAACAGTTGAAGTCCCAGATGAGGAGAAAAGATTCATCTATTTTATACTGTGAATCAAACAACTTATATTTCCGACCGAGCATATGTCAGACTGAACAACCTACAGCAGAAATGGGGGACCCCTGACCCCACTTTTCTTACTATAAACAAGAAGTGGAGACAAAAAAACCCAAGACACACCAGTCAGTGCACCTCCCCTAGTCTCCCCTGATCAGTGGGATCATGCATGAAGTAAACTCCCTGGTGGCAGGACCAGAAACCTCCCTAGCAGGAGCAAGTTTGGATAACTCTCCTCCCTTCCTCTCCCAATACAGGCCAAGTACTGTCACAGAAGATGCCTGTGCCATGCCAAGAACCATGGATCCAAATATCTATTGGTTGGTGGGCAATACCGCATTATAGAGGTTCAAGCAGCAGATCACCCATCTCAGCAGCAATGAGATGGGCACATTTGAGTTGATGCTAGTGAGGGCTTTATGATCCATCTCCTGGCTGGATAGATGGCAGGGGCATGAATTAAGGAGGTGAAGAAAGTCGTGGAAAAGTGGTCTGGGGTCAGGAAGTTCCTGGGACTGTCGGGGAGAGCCCTCTCGTATGCCGAAAGACAAGTAGGCCACCTTTGGGCCAACGTCATCCAGAAGAAAAGAGGCCTTCTTTTCAGTGGTTTAGAAAAGTATTTTCTTAGAGAGTTGGCTGAGCCTCTGGAACAGCCCTCTCCTTGACTCTCTGCTTCCCACCATATTTAATTTGTCAGGTAATTTACATCAAGAGGGAAGGCTTGTGGGACTCCCTGTTCTCACTGGCACCCTTGTCTTGGGGAGCAGCAAGAAGACTCCCCTTACAACACAGGGCCTCCTCCTCCAGTAGTGAGCCTTAACTCCCAGTGCAGATTCTGGCATCAGGAGTCAGGCCAGACCACAGAGCTGGGCCTCAGACAACCACCAGCCCTTTCAGGACTCCCATCCCTCTCATTGCCATGGTAGAAACAGGACTGGGAAGAAGGGAAGTTCCAGGTGAGACATCTGCAGCCCCCTCCCTCCGATCTGCCAAGAGGTTGGCGAGTGGGGGCCTAGCATCCAAGTGAAGCACCTGGCAGCAGTATGGTGCAGAGGAGTGGACAGTGTGTGTCCCCCAGACAAGGATACAGACTGCCTTTCAGGACTGTTTCCCCTTTGTGCAGAACCCTGATTCCCTTCCCCTCCTACAAGAACATTTCGCCCAAGGGGAAGGCACTGCTCAAGGAGGTGGTGGATATCATGAATGACCACCCATCATGCTTCTGCAGCCTACTTTTCCTGGTTGAGAAGGCATGGGTGGTTGGTGTACGATTCATAGACTTGTCTTCCCTGAACCTCTACTTCCAGCAGACGTCCTTCTCTGTGGAGACACCACAGTCTGCCCTGACCTCCATCATGGACAAGGATTACATGGTATCCGTAGATCTGCAAGATGCCTACCTGTACATCTCCATTCATGAGACATCCAGGAAGTTCCTGAGGTTTGTCTCCCAGTGAGTAGTATACCAGTTCAAGGCATTTGCTTTGGACTGGCAACGGTGCTGCAAACCTTCACCTGATTGTTCCAGTTAGTCTCAGCGTGGGTGCACACCAAGGGGACAAGACAGTGAAAATACCTGAACGACTGGTTGATCCTACCATCCTCAGTCATTGAAGCGGAACACCACAGGGACCAGGTCCTGTCTCTTGGCAAGGACCTGGGGGTGGTTGTAAATTTACCCAAGTTAGACCTATCCTCAAAGCAGACCATCAAGCGCCTGGGGATGACGATAGACACCACATGATTCTCCTTACCCTGGCATCAGCCAAGAGGGCAGGGGAACTTCATGCACTGTCAAACATCTCGCACACAGTGGTGGGGTGGTCTTCCATCCCACTGGAATACATCCTGGACTTCGTGGCCAAGACCCTGAACTCCACAGTGCCAGACCTGAAATTTGAACATTTCTCTATTCCCTCATTGAAAAATTTTGTAGGGGGTTAAGGATGAGATGGTTCTGTGCCCAGTCAGAGCCCTGAGACAATACCTGAAAAGGACGGCTCCTCAGACCATCCTACAGGAGGCTCATCATAAGCACCGGGCATGAGAATAAAGATAATCTCCAAGAACACCATCTCCTTCTGTCTGAGGGAAGTTACAGTCGGAGCATATTCTGCAGTGCAAGCTTCCATTTCCTTGAATACATTCATCTCCAGCCTCCCATCTGGTATTTCTCCTCTAAGTAGATCTGGGTCTTCTACCTCTTCGTGTGTCCAGAGGAGCCCAGCTAGCACTATCACGTTCAATTCTCTTTGGAGTTGTGAAAATTTAGTCTATTTCAAAATCTTGTGCAGCTTGTCAATTGTCCCCTTTGCTTACTTTTTATAGTATTTCATTAGATTCTAACTCATTAGAACTTGTAGATCATTGTTTCTAAATATTTGAAAGACAGTCTCATTAATCTTTACTCCATCTCATGTTTTTTTTTTATCCCATTGTACATACACTTTACTCTTTCATCCTTATTTCAATTTTTAAAAATTTATCTGGAGTCACATCTCTCTCTCTCTCTCTCTCTGCAATATATATATATATATATATATATATATATATATATATATATATATATATATATATATATATATATATATATATATATATAATTATTAAGTTAAAATATAATATATAATACCATTCTACAAATGTAATACGTGATCTCTGTGGAAATTTTGATGTTTATTTGCAGATTCGTCATTTGTTGTGACGATATGATTTTAAAATGTCTTTTTCTTGCTAGATATAATTACAGTATCTTGTGATCTTAAAATGTCTTGATATGTTTTTTCCATTTGTTTAATATGTTGTGCAGTACTGAGCGTTAACGCCGAACCGAGAGAGGGGGCAAGATTCTTATCACATAGTACATCCTGTGTTGACATAAGTGTTTGGACGAAGTCATATTTGGAGAAAGGCAAAGGACTCTTGTCTTATCTGATGGGTTTGACAGCTATCGCAAATTGCCTGTTATATGTTTACCATGTGTGCCTATTCTGAATTTATTATCTTGGCCTATGCCTATTATGTTTTTGTAATCTGAGAAAGAGAGAAAGAGTAAGTGAGGTAGATGAAGTTGACATGCTGACAGCCAAGCCAGAATTGGTCCAAAAGCACTTCCTTCTGTTTGTTCAGGTGTTTGAGTGAACAGCGGTTGATGTCAACCATTGATAAGAGCTCTGGCATATTTCCTTCTGAGTCTTAGAATTCCTGTATGTATACTGTACATGTATACCTGTATGTATAATGTATGTACACTTTATGTATCATGTATTCTGGGAGGGCTTGAAGATAAAAGAGGAGTGCTGAATAAGAAACAAGCAGTCAGGAACAGGATTTGCTGGAAATAGGGATGTCTATCTCTCTCTCTCTCAATCATACTATTCATGTATAAGGTTTTTATACTAGTTGCTCTCCTGTTTGTAAATGTTTTGTTAAACTCACCCAAGAAGTGTATACATTTTGTAAGAGTGATCTAAGGTTTTTTTATATTGTGCAAGCGTTGTGAAAATGTATTTTATTATTTTCTGTTGAAGAAGGTAAGGTTCATACTTGATATGTTTTGTGCTGTAATTGTGAAAGAGAATTATTATTTTGATAAGAGGTGAATAATATCTCTTATAGTGAGTTCTAATGTGTCTTGCTGCTAATATGTCATTGTGACTTACAGTGTTGTTCTTTGAGAAAGTCTTAGAAAGACGTAGTTTAACCTTTTTAAAAGTGAAGGTAATCTTTTGAAAGATTGATGTGTCTTTAAACATATTTTTGTCTTAGTGAAATGGCTGTTGGTATATTTCCCCATTTTTGCTTTATTTCTCTTATATGTCTGTGTTATCACATTACTTAATTTTATAATTAGGTTTACAAAGTGTTGTGCTGGTGATTACTTAGCATTTTGTTAGTGCATACTTATTACTGAGATTTGAGAGAATACTTATATGTGATTCCAGTCAACAATATTTTGGTGAACACGTGCTGAGTTTAGTTAATCAGTGTATATGTTTAAAACTTGAGTGATAGTTAATGGTTTGAATCTTACTTAACCAAATTATTTTAAAAAATTAATTTAAAGTTTTGTGAATTAAAACTTCTGATTAATAAATACTTAAATCTTACACTGTTATCAATTAATAGTAAATCTTTTGAGATTGTGAACTCTGCATATAACTTTTGAACTTAGAAATAAATTCTGTTTGTTTAAAGTCTTAAAAGCACAGCGTTTTCATTTTTTGACCACCAGCAATTAGAGAAATTAATGAATGGTACAAGGTGGGTGGATATATTCTTTGTTCACTCTGAGACTTGTCTAGTGGGAAGTTAGAGATAGGAAACAGTTATAGTGTTTGTTGAAGTGATGCCCATTTTCTCCACTAGTCTGTTTATAGCTTGTTGGTAGTTACCTCACCCACAACTTGATAAAGTTAGACTGATTTTCATGATAAGCAAGTTTTTTGGGATTACTGTGTACCTTAGAGTATTCAGTCTAATATATTTATTATGAGGTTTCAAGTATCTGCTTCAGTAAGGCTACTTTTATATTATTATTGTGTACAATCTAGGTGCTTGATCACTGTGAAAATATATATATATATATAATATGCATATAGATATATATATACATATATATATATATTATAAAATACATATATAAAAGTGTGTGTGTGTGTGTGAAATAATGAACACATTGGAGTTAACATGTTTCACAGAAATAAATTCTCTGACCAACACTGTGAAGGAACCCTGGCTTCTGATGACAGGCCATGCAGTACTGCCTGGCTCCGATGCATTCTGGGTTGTAAGCATTGAAATCTTCTGTGTTTTTCTCAGTTTCTGGGAACAGCACCTTCTTCGTATTCTAAGTCTGTCAAGTTTCTAACATTATTCTAATCTAGACTTCTTCCATCTCCAGTAGCTTGTTTTTAGGTGGAAATCCGTATGAAACGCAGATTAAAAAGTGATATATATGATTTACTGTAGTAATGCACATTTGCTACAAATCATTTGGATAAAATCATATATCAACGTTAATTTTTATATACATACATACATAAGATATATATATATATATATATATATATATATATATATATATATATATATATATATATACTGTATATATATGTATGTATATATATATATATATATATTATTATATATATATATATATATATATATATATATGGTAATGTGTGTGTTTTGTAGACATTTATAACTATTAAATGGTAAATAGGGGATTAGAGAAGAGATCGTTTTCTTAAAAACCGTATGTGCGTTTTTCCATTCCTCCAAGTCGTTTTAAGTTAGTTGGTCTATAATTTCGTCCATTCATTCTGATCATAACAAACAGCTTCAGGTGTTTGCTTCCTTGTTGATGGAAACCTGCAGAATTTGATGATTATCGCTACGCATTTCTCCAATTTTCAGGCTGTTTGTGTGGCTCGTTTTGCGAAATGCATTTAAAGTGATAATCCAATTAGATGATAGGTTTTCAGTAGGAAATTAGGATCTGTTCGTTATCTGTTTGGTTCTCCATATTTTAATTACTTTAGTTAGAACTTGATGTAAGTATTGTAAATATGATAGGATTTTTTTTAATTGACTGTTAAATTTAGTGGAAAACTTTTATAATTATTTCTGTATGATGAGGATATATTTATCATTACTTTAATATTAATTTTTTTTTCAGCCACCTTGAATTGCTCTATCAACAAATCCTAAGGATTCGAGAACACATACATATCAGAATCACATTAGTGGATTCATATGAATACAGTAAAAACTCACCGAAATGTGTGTTCCTCATAGCAGCGGGGGAAGCTACTTGGACTGAATGAATGAAAGGCCATTAAATAGTACCTTTATAGCAATGATGATTGCAGGTGAAAGCCATATATTCTCTTGTTGTTTATAATCCGCACCATAATGTGCTCAACGGTCAGTAATATCATGTCACACACACACACACACACACTGGCGCACTGCCTCCATCTAAGACAGTGGTTCTCAACCTTTTTATTACCACGCCCCCTCTAAGAGTTGGTCTTTCCCTCCACGCACCCCTTGCATCTATGAGTAAAACTCCCTCCCAGATTAGGGGAAAATTAAAAAAAAAAAAAAAAGAGGAAGAAGAGGAGTTTCGAGGGACAGGGAGGGAGGTAAATAATTACAAAATAATTGTAAGCCTAGCGAGTCTAACTAGAATGGTAGACTATAGGAAACTAACGTTATAGGGCGATACATTTGCATTTTTTTTTATAAACTTCTGAATATTAGTTCCTCACTCTTGTTAACAAAATAACGAATATAATTCTAGAATTTTTCAATTTTTCCTAGGCCTCGCGCCTCCCCTGGAAATTGCTGACGCCCCCCTAGGGGGGCGCCCCCCAGGTTGAGAACCACTGATCTAAGATATAGTTGTGAGTTATGTGAAAATAATGTTTTGTCAGTACGCGTATTTCGTTTAGGTGTATAATGTGAGGAACAGGGTATCCGCCTTCCTTTTCTGTCCATGAGTAGAATTTGTGGTTAAATGAATGACGTTACCACTAATTTGGTATGGCATTAAATCAAAATATAAAATCTAATAAAAAATGGTAAAAATAAACATATGAAAGGGAAATAATATAATAACTTTTTTTTCAATTCGTGCATTGCAAATTGATAAAAAACAATTATTTCAGAAATTGTTTGATGACAAAACACTATAAAATAATATTGTTGTATTAAGATAGTTTTTCACATATTTCAAAAACATGTTAGTGAGACCGCTGTTTTCTTAATTCATGCAAATGGAAAAGAAATGATGGAGGCAACAGAGTCAGTAATTAAAATGTGGGCGAAAGTTCTCGGTCATGAGTAAATATTTCCTGCCCTGTAACTGCAAGGACAGTGCATAATAGGGCTACTGCTGATTCAGTTATCTGTAACATTTTGTCTCTTAGTTCGATTTGCTTGTTACAAATAGCATTTTGATAACAATATGGACCATGGGTATATAAGGGTACTTCTATCTATTAAAAGATATAAATAAAATAACATTCATTCGATTCATAATGTATGAAACCCGTATGTGAATGGCAAAGATTGGAGGTAGTCCTATGTCTTCATTAAGGGGAAAATGTTAGGAACACATGACAGAGAGTGAACAAAATTTTTTAAAAATGTTTTCGTAGGTATGAAGTTGGCCTATTATTTGTGGTTGGGGCGTTGGTAACGGAAAGGGAAAATGACATTCAATCTATGAAAAAGAGAGAGAGAGCGGGGGTGGGTGGGGGGTGATTTTACTAAAAGGTTTTTCATGCAGTGAATACGCCTACTTTTTGTAAAGGTGAGGGAAGGGAAAGTGATAGTCTACATAAGATAGAGGGAGGGGGACGGGATGTGTTACTGGAATGGTTTTCGGGCATATGAACATGCCTGCTCTTTCTTGTGGTAAGGCAAGGGAAAATACTACTTAAAGCACGCGTACACACAAGCTTTATATTTATATATATATTATATATATACATATGTGTGTGTGTGTGTGTGTGTATATATATATATATATATATATATATATATATATATATATATATATATATATATATATATATATATATATTTCTAATGATTCACATACATTTGAATTCACAACAGAACAAACTACCAGAGTAGTACAATGGTAATTAAAGAGAACACTTCATAAACCCCTGAAAGACGACAGATACTTCATACTAAAGAATAAAAAATAAAAGAAAATTTCATTGTTTTTATAAGACAAACATCAGAGAGAGAGTTTAATTTAATATTCTAATGAAATATTATCATTAAAACATCTATTTCCCGAATGACTTTCATTTTGGCTTTAGTTCACTATTATATTTTACGGGCAAATTCGTAATGAAATCAACATAATAGCCATAAATACGATGCCTTGAACTCAAAGAGGCGCCACGAAGATCACTCTTAATGAGTGAGTTCTGGGACTTAACATTTCACGAAATGAAGGAAGGATGTTGAATGGTGTGGGTGTCAGGATAATCAAGGGAGACACATAAGTCTTGCAAAGGTGATAAACAAATGAAAAATATAGGGCGCTTGCTATATAAAGTACCTGGGCCGCTTGATAAGTCCGTTTCATGAGGATGGCCAGCGTTGTATGTATATTTTTACGTTTAAAAGGTTATTTATTCTTCATATGCTTATAATCTGTTCGTATGGAGTTCATTTGTTGTATCAGATGCTTTCTTTTGAATCGGCATTACAGGCAGTAGTGTATTCGTCAATCATAATGAGTAAAAAAAAAAGTATATTAACTGCAGTTATATTTCCTACAGTTGAAAGTCGAAAATGTTACTTGCACAAAATCACCTTATTTAAATGTTTAAATAACAGTCTTGCAAAGAATATATTTTTATGCAATCTTTAACAAAGAAATGGATTTAAAAGTATCAAACTGAATTGAAAGTGGAATTGGCTTGTCTTTATACTGAGATTGTATAATTTCTATTGGTTTGACTTCTATTAAACCCATTTTTCGGTGAACGCATATGTTTTTTATATTGTTGCATACTAAACGGACGCTTGAAGCTTAAAGGACTGCCGAAAAAGATTTGGGTATCGGGAACGGTAGAGATAGGCTGCAGTTCTTCATTTGTAAAATATCGCATATACGTCCTTTTGATGTTACGTGTTCACAACCATACGGAAACTCCAAGGATACACTAGAATCGTTAATTTACATATAAATTTACATTCGTTTTGAGTTCATATAATGCATCACCTGTATGTATTCCGTGTCTTCTGTACAGCAACGTAAGGCAGAATTGCAGCTTAATAGCTAAAGTTATTTGTTTGTCCCTCAATCTCTCCCCTCCCCATTGTCTCTGATAATTGGATGATCTTGTTAATTTTGTTTTGTAGTAATTGCTTTTGCTGTAGTTTAAGTTCATCCACGACGGATTGGAGGAAAGAGCAAAACAGGACTTGCTAAACTTGTACAATGGTTATTTGCTTTAAGGAGACAATGCTCCTAAACTGTGCACTTGGATGTAATATATATATATATATATATATATATATATATATATATATATATATATATATATATATATATATATATATATATATATATTGCAGATAACAGGTCTAAAGGAATAGAAAATAGCATCGTGGTATTGTAGTATAGAAGGTATTTATCATGAACTCGTTCTTTTTCTTGGCTGGACCAAGCGAAAAAGTACGGTGTCACTGTAATATTTTGAAAGCTTTACCAAACGACTAATTTCACCACTACATCATCCTTTCTCTACCCTTTTTTGACTTCTTGTACACTTTGTGCAGCAACTCAAGTTGGAAATTACATTAATCGTATCATCAGTGGATATTGCACACGCAAATCCTTTGCTAGTCAATAGTGGTAAGGGAGGGAGTAGTCTATTCAATCTGTTGACTTGCAAATCGGTTCCTTATACTGTATACTTAAATTGCAGAGATTTATTTTAAGTCTCCAAGTGAATATTGTAAAAAAGTATTATTTATAGATGTAAGGAGGATTACTTCATGAATAATTAAATTTTTCTTCCAGCTACCAGCTTATCATGGAAAAAACTAAAGGTGCATTGCTTCTGGTG
The DNA here is from genome assembly GCF_040412425.1 of Macrobrachium rosenbergii. Classification (NCBI taxonomy): domain Eukaryota; kingdom Metazoa; phylum Arthropoda; class Malacostraca; order Decapoda; family Palaemonidae; genus Macrobrachium; species Macrobrachium rosenbergii. The sequence goes on from NC_089796.1 coordinate 55,604,178, forward strand.
TGTAAGTTTTTCTTAAAATTGGCGACAATCTTCATCATTTTTTTTTATAGAAAATAGCAGTATTCCTTACATTGAGATGAGGCGCCTTTCGATCCCATAAAATAAAGAGGAAAATAGATTATGTAGAGGATTTTAAAGTTGCAATGTAACCATCGCCAATTTGCAGTTTGAGGGTAGAAATAAATCTGCGACTTATCTTGCGGAATAAAAGTGCACAAAATTTCCCCGAAATGAGGAGGAATTTGTCAGCAGATATTCAATGTCGTGAAAGGCTTCGTCCAGTAATAAAAACCTATAGTTTCAGCTTATACGTGTGATTGAACTGAATGATTAGTTTACATTAGCTAGTCTAGAGTTTTGGGGAGAACCTATCCTGGCAATACACCACATTTAAACATTTTAATATGACCATCAAATGTTATCCATCCTTTAGTTTCGTATTAGAATAGAATTTAACAGACAAAACTAAATTTATGGCAGATAAACTGTGGCTATGTTTATAATCTACTTATGCCACGTTGGTTTACACGAACCCTTCAGTCACTCATGAAATAACTATTTTCTCCACACTTTTCAATCTGGTTAAAAATATGATGTCAACAGTATTGTAATCAGCATTCAAGAAGGAGCAGGAGATTTCGGTTTTTTTTATTCTGTGAATTGAAATGCGCTAACATTCATTGTGCTTAGGAAATCAAAAGGCAAAGGATTTCTCCTTGAAGATATTGTTGAGGCTTCATCAGTTATAACGCTGGTTATATTTTGGAGGCTGCCCAATAATTGGAACCTTACAGTTGTATGGTTTATTGTTCATTAGAACCGTGGTAAATGTACAGTATATTGTTCTGTTTAATTGCATGATGGAGATACATTAATACAATTGACTATACATGCCAGGTCGTATTTGTTTGTAGATTAGTAATCATGAGACAATACGTATTTGTTTCACCTGCTGTCTCACTCAAAAACATCAACCGACTGGCTGAGTGAGTTAATTACCAGTGCCCAAACACCTTGATAACCAATCCCGTCTCCTCTTCCCGATAGCAGCAATAGTTGATCATTACCCAACGTTTATTCTATCAGTTCATGCCATTTCTTTGTTAAAGTTGGTGCCATTCTCCCTCTTGGGGTCACCCAGAGCCAAGGTCCTTACCTCCAAGTCTCTCAGTCCTTCAAGTTTCATGGGTGTACTTAGTATCTTGTATTGGATACGTCTTTAACGTGTCGCAATACTTTTCATACCGATGCTGTTTTGGAAAAAGGAGGAAGCTAATTATTATAGTTATTTGTCATATTACATTTCCAGCAGTTCCCCTTTTTCGTTATTTCTTTGCGTGAACATGGTTATAAATGATAGATGTCTGACTGTGCAAGAGAACAGTGCAAACGATTTTACTGACAGTGATATATTGGGGGTGATGAATTTTACTGCAAGATGGGTGCCCCGAATACCAACACCAACACCAAGTTAATCAGAGTGGATACTTCCAGGGTACTGTAAAAGTGTGATGGAATGGATGACCCGGGCGAGCAAGGCTTCTAGTTCAGGAAAGTTCCAAGGGAATCAGAGGGCTAATAATTGTTCGTCTAAATATGGTAACAGGGATAAAGGTGACTGTGAGCATAATAGAGAGACAACGTTTGACTGTTATAAGCAGATACAGACGTGAGTTCACCCCTCTGAACCAGAAACCAAGAAATCTGACCCATGGAGAAGGGTCACGCCCTTAATGAGGTATATAGTACTTCTTAGAATTGTCCAAGTTACGCAGCAATCTAGAAGAAATTCAGAGAAAAGCTCTTCAGAGGACGTGCTTCATGACACAGCGCATGTGGCGATGGTTGAATTGACCAACTGAGAGTTTGAATGATTGCCTGTTTCCCCTACTCGCACGACCAGTAAGCGTTAAACTTCCAGCTGTTTTTTTGGACTCATATTCCGTAGTGATGGCCTTTTTGGGAGTAAAATTCAATAAAGTCATCATTGTCTCGTAAGAGTATTTGGAGGCCATGCGTTCAGTCTTTGCCCGACTTGAGAGCAGTGTCCCGGCGGTGATGAACCAAGTGCTTTGAAGCTGGAGGAGAAATATGTTAAAAATTATTGAACAGCCTGTCTTCTACCTGTGACGCTTTCTGGTAGAGACCGAGAATCTTTAGCCTGCCTGTTTGTAACATATATATTGTGCATTAAAATGAATTTCATGGTACATAACCTATAGTCTAGGATTCTCAAAGATCTCTGATAGTCTAGGCCAAACTTTTCGCTGAAAATCTCTCTCTCTCTCTCTCTGGAAATTCTGAGGATTGTTTCTTGTTATGTAGTTATATTTATCGTCTTGGGAAAACAAAGAAAATGCTTATTTTCACTGTGCGAGTAAGACGCAGTCTCTGTCTGGAATACTTAAGGGACTCTGGGAACACTATTGAGGAGACAGTCTATTCTTTATTAAGACCAAGGTATTCTCTTTCATAGTATAACAGGTAGTCAGGTATTTCAGATTATGAATAGTCAAAGAGAATAGAGTAGTTTTTCCTTTCAGACGAAGTCATTGTTGTGTGAAGGTTGCACTCGGGAACCGCGTTCAAAGGAAGCTCGATATTTTGAAAGAAAAGGGATTTTTCTCTTTCTATAACACAATGCAATTGTTTTAAATGTCGTTTTTACGTAACGTTTACTTAGGGCTTCCCACAAGTAAGACATTAAGCCTTGAGCTACGACCTCTCGTATTCTCTTTGTAAAGACCAAGGTGATACTAATTCAGATACAGAAGTAAAAAAAATTGATTTGTTAAATACATGGCTTGGCCTTAGAATACTTTTTGTCCAGGTAGCTATTTGGGTCACATATCCTTAGAGATAATTTAACTGAACAACAGAAACTTCAGCTTAGTACAGTCAATTTACAGTATCAGTACATATAACAGATTAATATTCGTTCTGTTTGTTACAGATATTTATCCTCAAACTTGAACCCTCCCAATTTTAGTACCATATTTTCTCACTGATTTTATCTTTTGTTGAACCTTGATCATGCCGTTGATAGACAGAATTTCAAGTTGATTCGTTCACTTGTTCGATCGAATATATGAACTAAAATAAATGCACCGTTGCGTTTTTCTGTCATGACGTTTATCATATATATTTAACGGCAGGTTGATATTGATTTGTATTTTAATGGAACCGACATACCCGTTTGGGCTGACGTAAACTGTCGTAACTCTTAGTAAATGAAGGGATGTTGAAATGCCAAGAATGGCATTGCAACATTTCTTAATGCAAATTAATGTTAAATAATAATGTGCCCAGTGGACATATAACAGGTGGTATTCTCACTACTCGGTTGCAAGTAAAGATACCTTTCTTGTTTGCTAAAGAAAGTTGAACGATGAGATTTTGAGTGAGAGGGGTGGCACAGTTCTTTATGTACCGCTCTTGACAAGTGTTCTTTCAGGCACATCGATATTTTCCCCTCTTCTTCATTGTAGTTTTTTTTTTTTTTTTTTTATTCAGAGCAAGTCTCTCGAACAGCCGCTACCGAGAAACAGTGGTTAAGTGTGGGTTTGATTTGCGTCTTTCGGGAGTTGCCTTTTACACATCTTGACAAGAAACCTTCTCTTTCTTTTCACTAAAACCTGTTTTCTGATTAACTATTTTTTGTTTTCTAGTAAGGCTTCATTCTTATTAGTTTTATTTAGCCCATGTTATCAAATCTCAGGCCCTTAGGGTTGCAACGTGGCCACCTAGAGAGAAGGCTTGCTCACCCTCTGACCGTGGCCGTCTTAGTAGGCCTACGCTTGTGCTTACCGACATCTCAACTCGGGTAAATACTTGGGATAACGAACAAATGTTTTAGAATATTTTTACTTGAATATTTCTAAAGTTAATCGATTTTATTTATAACAAAGTTTAATCATTTACTAAATACATACATAAACATTCATACTTAGAGAGAGAGAGATGCAAATGAGAAAATGAATTTTAATTACGGCTGAAGATATTAATGTGTTATGACTTTTTGTTAGAGAGATGAAAGCTTCCTTTTCCTTTAGCATGTTGTTCAACTTCCGGGTTGAAGGATTTTTTTTACATGAAAATGCGTTTAATCGTTGAAATACTGGGTAGAATAAGCTATTGTCTATCGCTAATGAACCTGTATACACGAGAAGACATGTTACAGAACAATAATGAATAAATTAAAAGGTCTGGAGAATACCTACCGTTATTGAGGGTCATTAAGTGCAATTGGTCACACAGTCATTTCAAGGGAAGAAGTATTATGATGACTGGTCTTTTATAAGCGATAACAATGACAAAACAGTTATTTTTGTAACCGGCCTTACAGCAGTGTTACTTTGCATGGCGAATTTTTGTAGTTCACTCAAAATTATTTCCAGAGCATTTGTGTCCTGCACATGCTAAGGTACAACATAACTAACTTTTGTACAGGAACACCATCGATATAAGCTTGAATAGATTTATCATCATTCACTCTTACCGAAAATACCGATTTAGGATAAGGCGATAACAAAATAGGGGTTATTAGGAGACACTGCTCGTCGAATTTTCCAGTACATATCAAATTTAAGTTTGCTTGAGAGTTACTGCAAGTCATTAAATTTGATGTTTTTCTCATAATCTTAAACTTTTAAAATACTTTTCTGGAGTGCCACCTTCAGTGAATTTTCCTCTCTTCGTTGCCCTTTAGTTTCGGGCGATTCCCTTCAGTTCACAGTCGAAGAAAACAGGTCATTATGACAGTTAGGCAGGAATGAAGGTGCAGCATTTTTCCGTAAATGTGGCCGCTGCATTTGCAAAGTAGTTTTTTCTCAGTTTATTTTTATCAGCAACAGATATTTCCAGCGTAGTGTCATCTGGATGGAAGTGTTCTTCACAAGCTTTGAAGAACATTCACTCATTAGAGATGAAAGGTCTAGAAATATACATGCACTTAGTGCTGGGAAATAAACGTGAAGTATGTCACTGAATTCAGAAATTTATGCATATAGGTTTATATTCTACAAACTTACACACTACACACACACACACACACATATATATATATATATATATAGTATATATATATATATATATATATATATATTATATATATATATATATATATATATATATAGAGATTATATATATGTCTACTGTATATATATCTATATATATATGAATGATATATGTTCAAACACATATATATGACAATATATATATATATATATATATATATATATATATATATATATATATATATATATATACAGGGCAGTCAATAAAGTTTTTTTTACAGTTTAAAAAAAATATATTAAGTAAAAAGCAATGAACATAAATACATGAAAATTATTACAAAATGAGGAGTAGATATTAAAGTTTTTTGCCTCATTTCATACACCTCTATATGGTCACCATTAGTTGCTCAAAGCACATCAAGACACTATTCGATTTCTTGCCACATTCGCTGTAGCATAGCCTCATCAATGGTGGCAATGGCATCAGTGATATTTTGCTTGAGATCAGCGATGCCCCGTATCTTTGTGCAATACACAATATCTTTAACATAACACCATAGAAAGAAGGTCAGGGGAGTGACATTTGGTGAATGAGGTGGCCAGGGAATTGGGCCATCCCTTGCAATCCACCGGTCTGGAAATCTTAGATTTAGGGACCCACAAACATGCAGTTCCCAATGTGGTGGTGCACCATTTTGCTGGAAAATGATGGTTGGCTGAGGTCATCTAGTGTGGTGCCACATATTCAATCAAAAGGTCAAGGTAAACATCTGGAGTAATTGATGTCTCAAAGAAAAATGGAGCAATGGTTCAGTTACACATGATCCCGCACCACACATTCACCTTTGGACTATCATGGTGAAGTTCCCTAGTCACATGGGGATGCGCTGAGCCCCAAATTCTCACATTATATGTGTTCAGTTTCCCTGAAACATGAAAGGTTACCTCATCACTAAAATAAACTCGGCCGAGGAACGTTTCATCCACAGAAATTCATTCCAGCATTTAACTGCAAACTCTTTTCATCTTGGTTTATCATGTAGCTCAAGTGCCTGTATGAGCTGCACTTTGTAAGCATACAATCGCAAGTTCCTGTGTAGGACTTTGTGCACTGTTGAAGTGTTAGCTGTAAGTGTCTGGCAGCAGTACGGATGGACTTTGTAGGAGAACAATCAAAGGCTTGTCTTACACAATGGACATTTTCTTTAGATGTTCTTGGTCAACTACTACTCCCTTTATCCAACACTGTCCCTGTCTCCATAAATTTCTTGTGACATGCATGAATTGATGGACTTGATGGTGGGTCTTTTCCATACTTCTGTGGTTTCGCTGAGTCTGCATATCCTATTTTGTTTCAATAATCCATGGCACACATTATGCCTTTTCTTGAGGAGTAACCATTTTTTAGGGGTTCACTTAACCATACCTCTTTCATCAACAGGGTGCCAAAAATACACAAATGCAATGTGATTAAAACTGTAATAACTGCTGAGTACATAGAACAAATCTGATTAAGATATCTCATCAATGGCTTTTGTAATATATTTTTTAAATTGTAAAGAGATTTCATGGACACCCTGTACATATATATATGTGTGTGTGTGTGTACAGGGTGTCCATGAAATTTCTTTACAATTAATCATATTCACTGGTGGTCAGTAAATGAAATATGATTTTTTTATTTTAGATACAAAAATTTATTTTTAAATTCAAAACATATAATTAGGATGCACAATATGAAAAAATGTACTATTACTTGAAAACAACACAAAATTTGATAAATTCTTGAGTTAAATTACAAAGGTTAATTTATCAAGAAATTAAATCAATCATGCAAAACTGAAACTATCAAGAATCACTCAATATTTGAAAAGAAAATCTTGTAAATGAAAATTAAATGAAGTATGCAATGTTTAATTGTTAATAAATACTTAAATTGCTAAGTAGATAAATGTTAAATCACCATTATATAAAATGTGAAAAATTAAGAGATTGCAAATATAAGAACACAAAAATACACAAAAGATTTACCAAAAACAATTTCACTAAGGCAAAAATTGCTTAATACACCTTATTATAACATGGTAATAATAAGTAAAATTCACTTTACCTTACATTAGCTTGTGAAAACTTTTACAAACTTTACTCCAAATGCGGCTGCTCGAGATTCACAAAACACACTTTTGATAGGCACCGTTACAAATATATACACTTTTACTATCAGATCTCAAAAGCTAAGATTAATATCAATGACCACACAAATATTTTACGTTAATAACTTCTCTCTTTTGAAGAAAGAGAGAGAGAACCACACGAATGGTCTCTGAAATCAGAATGAGCGAATTTTTAGTATTCCAGCTAGGAGTAAAACAGTCAGCTGACATCATTATTAAGGCAAAAACGTTTTTGGGCCAAAACTAACGTGTTAGAACACTACATGATCAGAGCAATGCAATCTTACAAAACATGATGTAATCAATCGAGACGTGCTTTTTCTCTCAAAAAGGCATACGTGACTCGAACAGAAAATCGTATGGGACGCGATCAGAACAATACTTGATCAGAGCAATGTAATCTTAAACATGATGCAGTTGCCATGTGCCTCAGTTCAACAACTTGTTCATATTTCTGAAAAAGGTACACATCTTTACCACAAAATTGTATGGGACAGAGCTTTTAATGAAATCTCAACACAACTCGGCTGTTATCTCTCGCTTGTCAACACACGAATCTAACAGAAAACAAGCACCCGTCTCATCTCAAAACAAAGCGATTTCGTTGATAGCTACAAAATCTGGTCTAATTTAAACTCCCTCTCCAGCAACTACGCTATTATTAAGAGAGATATTATTAATTCTAAATTACGCTGTTAAGTTATCTAAATCATTAATTCTTGTGAGATCTGATCTTACACTACATATAATATTTAACTAATACTAATATACAGAATACACGACAGCTAGAACAGTAAATATATCTAAACATGGAAAGATATACATTTTACAAGGCAATATCATGAAAATATTTTAATTTAATGTGGGTCAGATAAGTTGATAAACCAGCAAAGGAATAAATTTCCATTTAAATAAAACCACATTCCATCTTCCTCAGTGTAAAGTAAGTGGTAAGTCTGTTACAATGAGAATACTGTTGTTTCTCCTGAATAATGAACTGCCATTCATTTCGCTTTTGTGTTATGTGCCTTGATTTGCATTCAGCAACATTTCCATCACTCTTTCTGAAGTGCAGTCTCTTGTTTCTGGGGACTTGGAAGCTTTACTGTATTGTGTGTACAGTGTATAAAATGAAGATATGCGATCTGTGGTATGAAGTAATGACGAATTTCAAAACGCCTTCGGTTCCTGATTTTTGAATAACTTTAAAGTCCCTTTTTGTTGTCTGATAATTCTTTTCCTTTGGCGATTGTCATCTATTTTGTTGATCTAAAATGTTTGAGCAACTAACGATTCATCGTCTTCGACCTCTCTCTCTCTCTCTCTCTCTCTCTCTCTCTCTCTCTCTCTCTCTCTCTCTCTCTCTCTCTCTGTGTAGCATTCTGTTATTTGTAGATAACGAACTTTATTGTCTTGAGCCGTCGTTCTATAGAATATTTTCCATAGGGAAAAAATGAAACTGTGAGAATTTATTGTTTATATCTTCATGGCATCTTGGCTCTTCCTATTTTCTAATGAAGAGACTTCTGGCGGATAACTGAGCCTACGAAAAATTATCAGCAGCTTAATAGGTTTCGCTTGACTGTCTAGAAAAAGTTGTGGGGCCGGTTATGAGAAACTTTGTTTAAAGATTTGTCTTCTGAAGTAAAATATTTGATAGTCGTATTACTCTTGGATTTCTCCGCAGTGAGATAACCTCGGATACATTCTTCTTTTTCATTTTACGAAAATAAAAAATGCTAATTTATATGTTTATTACAATGACTTCTTTTTGCATAAGGATTCCATTGACCTCACCCTTGATATTTCTGTATTTTGAGTCAGTCTTATAGATATGAGAACATTTCAAATGCAGGATTTGGAACAGAATCGTTATGGAGACGTTAGATTTCACTGTTGTCAACTGATTTACCAGACAAGCTTCAAGGGTAAGTAGATACAGCTGGACAGTCAGGTGCAATTCCAACCTCCACTTTTGCTGTAGGGATTTTTTTTTTTATAACGGATTGTTTAAGGCTTTCCTTTTACGTGGGTGTATGTTGTTGGAAAGCCATAACTTTTTCGTCGGATATTGATACAACTGGGACTCTGTGCTCAAACTCCATATTCAAGGTCACAAGGCAACAGTAATGGCAAAAATCATAAGTGTTATATACCTGTAACTGTAGTAATTTAAAATATTTCACTTGGTAGCATATCAGTATCTAATCATATGTCACCTCAAGCCCTTGCGGTATTTCCTTCAAAATGTGTAGATTCCGATTTTTTTTAGCGAAGTTGTAGGTTCAGAAGTGACGCTGTTGTAGCTGCCAACAACGTTTTTCCTTGTGCTGGCCTAGGGAGAGTAACTGAAGTGACGTGATCTTTTAAGGTGATGCTATGATCTTAACCGATCAGCAGAAAAAAATGTGATAGTTAAGATGTGTCTCGTATCCCTGCGAACTTCTTTTTTACAGGATATCGAACTTGTTGTACAGTATCAGGAATAGTGAACTTGACAAAAGTATGAGAATTTTTTTTATTGATTGATGAAATATGAATACCGTCTCTTGACATCAAATAATGTCTGAACTTTAAAATAAGCCGTTATTATACTTCATAATAAAAGGTTTAATAATTTCAGACGGACGAAAGAGGCAATTGGAGCATGTATGCAGTTGTTATTGTAAAGTTTGCATAGCATAGGCACGTTGCTAACAGGCCTTAATTGGAACCCAGTACTTGAGACATCAGTACCGAAATCTGTAATGCTGTACGTAAAATACAATTCTCCGCAATTAAAGGAATGGTTTTTATACATTGTAAGGCAGTGTTAGTATCGACACAGGAGGACACTAATAAAGAAATGAAGAATGGACGATGTTCCGTGATTATAAATCCAATAGGTATGCATGTCGGGTTGCGGAATCCTTGTAAGTTTATTTTCTTTTTAATTATGGTATACAAGTCATGGTTTGCACTTAACTTCTTATGCCCAGTTTCACTAAGGTTGGTTTTAGTTGAGTTTCTTAAAATCATTTATCATTTTTAGATAAAGACAAATACCTCTTTCTTTATGATAGGTACTCTTCCTCCGTCTGTTCAATGCTATGCTCTTCTTCTTCATGAAAGTATGAGGGTTTTATTTTCTTTGCTTCCAGAACTTAGATTTTTGTTCTTATGAAGCTGCCATTTGCTGTTCTTAATTTTTTAAATTGGTTTGTGATTATTGGTAGTTGTAATATTGTCCCCCCTAAAACGTTTGTGAAAGAATACGCCTTTCGAAAATTAAGTTTTTTACAAAATTTTTCCGCAAAGGGAATTACTGATTGACGTGTTTTGAGATTTACGTCCGAAACCGCCTATGGTTTCGTTTATGGTAGACTTACCTCAATAATAGATTAGGGAAACACTACTAATTACTGTGTCACATGATTTACATAACTTTTCTCCAAAAGTAACGCCAATCTAACAGTCCTAGTAGTTGTAGTGTCATGTTTCACCCGTTGTGAGATTCCGCTGTTGTAATTTCAATCCAGTGACGTAGGCGTTTGGAGATAGAAACAAGTCGAATTATTGAAAGCTAGTGTGTGCAGAGAACAAGCTTATGTTTGATGAAACTCTATCTTCGTTTTTCTTGTACCACAGTGAAGCAATTTAAAGATTCAGGCTTCAGCAGGGCTACTCAAACATAGAACGAAGAAAGAGAACCTTATGGAATTTTCGCTTAATCGCAGTTGGATAAAGGTGGAACATTAAATTCAGTCCAAAAGCCGAAACATTTAGTCGTTTGGTCCTTCAGGAGGATTTCTTTTCGGAAATAATTTTACAAAACAGTGGGGGAAAAAAACTTTCTATTGATGTGTTTCCATAACTGATTCTTATTATTCCTTGAGATACTTCAGAAAAACTAAATATCTGACGACCTAATAAATATGAACGATAGATTTATTCATAAAGTACCTCCTTTACCAAACTGAAAACTTTGAAAACATTCATTGGTCCTGTTTTTTTTATTATCAGTAAAGTGACGGCAACTACCTATGAAACAAAGATTGTAATGTGAAATTGTCTTTGAGGTGAATGAAAGGTGGGCAAGAAGTCATAAAAGGTCCTGCCTTCTTGTTTGGAAATTAGATTGTTAGATTTCAAGTCCTCAGATGATTTTCTGATGTCATCCACGTGTCGAAGACATCTGTCTCATTTCTCTCCATGTGACCAAACCATCAAGGAAAACACTGATGTTACTTTTTTTCATAATCAACCTTGACGTCCTACTGATCATTGTTGAACATCACATAGCGAGTGGCACTTGTTTATGATTCTGATATTGGTTACCTTGAAAGATGCCTGGGAGCATTAATGTCAGGCTTTCAGTAAACCTGAGAACTAAATTCATTAAAGAGATCAAATTAAACATGAGGTATAGTTCAATAAACTATTAGTAACAGAAATAACGGCTCTTTTTGCTATGTTCTTCCATCTAGAGTGCCTAAGGTCTTTACTATTTCCCATATTTAAATCTTCTTTTCGAAAATAAGATCAAAAGCTGTAGACATATCTGCCGTCGAAATGACGTCGTCTTTCACACACGCCCTGTTTCAAGATGGAGAACTCTTGGGCAGACGATATTCCAACGCTGGGGTTTTTCTCCTTTGGGAAGTTGATGACATGAAAGCTTTAGTTCAAAGAGACTTGATCAAATAACTTTTTCATGGACAGATACGATAAAACTGAGTCCTCTCTCTCTCTCTCTCTCTCTCTCTCTCTCTCTCTCTCTCTCTCTCTCTCTCTCTCTCTCTCCCCGCTGACATAGTAAAAGGAGACAGAAAATGTGGATCTGTGGAAAATATTGGCACACACAGAGAGAGAGAGAGAGAGAGAAAGTAAAACCGATACCGATGACAACTTTCACGTTTAGGGGAACCTCCCTGTGACAAATTGCGACATTATGGTTTTCCTAGAGAGATGTGTCTGTGCTTTTTGTGTGAGCCATTGAAAGCCAGTTGTTTTTTAAGAAAAAATTTTCAGTCAACGATTCCTCTGATACTTTGTTCCAATAAGTGGTTTGTGTCGTCGGTGCACTGTAGGCACTACGAAAGAGTGTTTGCAATGTCCCTTTGGGTTTTATCTGTACATACGTTTTAGCATCTAGTATATATCAAATGTTCAAATGTTAAAGTATATTTCTGGATGCCGTAGTTTTCATAGCAATTGTGGCATTATATGAATAAAGCCCTTGTAAAAGTACTGAATAAGAAATGTATGATGCTTCAAAATCACCCTCTTTTTACCTGCTTGGATGAAAATCAGTGTAACTGTTTCACCACATATAAAGCAGAAAATGAAAAATTTTATCGTCTTCCCCTTTTTCGCTGGCAATACCTAATCAGATGGTTTTATTCGTTTGCATAGTTACATGAGTAAAACGATGAAACGATTCCAGCAATGAAATGGCAGAACATTTTTCGCTGGTTATAACAGTATCTGAAATAATAGCGCTGGTCCCATAAATATCTGCCGAACAAATTGAAAAGCTGTACATTTTCTGATGTCCTTAAAAATTATGGCAATGGCATAAAAATTCCATGCCATTTTTACAGAAAATAGTTGGGCTATGCCTAATTTAATTAACACAACACAGTTACGCTGTAACGAAGTTTATCAAGTCTTCCTACACTGCATTTAGTTGCTAGATTAATTCTCTCTCTCTCTCTCTCATTTAAGGTAGTGATGTTTTAATCTACATAAATCTGTTCTGTACACTTTTATGTAAACCACAACTTGACTGTCCTTGAACTTTCTGCAAACCAGGGAAAATTTTAAGAAGAATTTCCATAAAAGTCTCATATCAGCGTTATGTGTACAGTAGTACCCAACGACCACCTCTCTCTCCTCGCAAAATTCTATAACATGAAATTCATTATTTTACCCGTATTCCTTGTCTTCCTCACCAATAAACAAAAATCAAGATTAACTTGAAAAATGTCTAATATAGAAATATTAGTGAGGAAAGCCAGCAGCAATATGTTTACAGCAGTGTGCAATTGCGTCAATACCAGTTAATAGAACAGAGAAACGTGTAGTGGCCCTGTATTTGAGCTTCTCTTGCATTTAAGAGAGAGAGAAAGAGAGAGAGCGATCCTTACCTGACACAAAGAAATATGTTTTTATGTGTACTGTGTTCACGTAGGATATAAATACAGTATACTCGTATTTGTTCAGACGGGATTAAAAACCTACTCTTATATAAATGGAGTTACTCGCTCAGGGTGCGCGCAACTCCATTTATGAAAGGGTAGGTTTGTATCCTAGGAATAATACAAACTGCATATAATATTTTTTTTTATATATATGTATATATATATGTATATATATGTATGTATGTATATGTATGTATATATATATATATATATATATATATATATATATATATATATATATATATATATATATATATATATATATAATGAAGTGTGTGCGTATTTTTCCAACGTTAATCTGTTTCTCCTAACTGGGGTTCCTTAGAAAGACCTGCACAACGGTTATTGCTATATTCTTACTTTTGATTGCAGGATCACAGATCAACTCCTCGTGCAGATATATTCCACAACATTGGCAACGCATTTAATCTTCAAGCACACTCTGCGCTACTCACCTCTGCCTTGTAGTCACTTTCCTGTTTCCGGGGTAGCAAAGCGTATGCTTTGTAGGCCCTGTTTTACCCCAATAATCGAACTACTTTTGGATCTTACTCTTTACTTTCCCTTGTAGTTCATCCAAATCATAAGCAGTTTTCACCAATTTATCATCCTCCATTTTTTCCACGTGACCAAACCATTCTTAAAACCCACCGCTCCATTCTTTCACCTTTGCTAACCTTTTTATTTCTTCTACATATCTCCACTTGTCTCACCATTTGTTCTTACACCAGATATACTGTGCAAGCAGTTCAACTCGATAAGATAATCTTTTTTTTTTTTGTATTTGCTGTATAGCTCGCTTCTTGTCATTCTACCATCGTCTTCTGTAGTTACTCTTGAATGCCTTTGTTAAAGAATTCCCTCCATTGAAGCTTCCTCCATTAATGTTAACAGTAATTGCTCCATCTTCCTTGTTTCCGTTTACCCTCATAACTTTTAACTCACATTCACTCTCTACTTCCTTCTATTGCAATCAAGTTCAAACTCACTATTTCTTGCAGTTTTTCTTCACCATCCCCAATCAGTGTTTCTATAATTTTTAAACATTGGCCATTTAACAAGTTGTTCACGATTAAATTCCTTATCCCACATCATTTGGAAAAAAAAATTTTTGGATCTGTAAATTAGCATGCATGATTTTAATATCGAAATAACGTTTTTCTGCCAAAATAGTAAACACCTCTGATGGATTGGAAAGGAAAAGCCGTTATATTTCTTCATCGCCCATCAGACGTTGCTTTGCTTGGGATAGAAAATGCCTTGTTGATTTAACATCGACTTCCACGTCTAAATATACTCCCGCTTTAGAACCCATTTTTCCTCCTGAAGATATAGCACTTTTCTCTCGTTAAGCAAATTTTTCTTGTAAACACTGTTACTTATGATCTTGCAGACTTTGATGGATTACTTATTTGTATTTTCATCATGTTTGTATCAGATACCGTTACTAAGAATCTTGTAAAGCAGATATTCCTGAACGTGCCTCAGCATAGTATTTAACTGCGAATGGTGCTTGATTAGGGGATTCAAAGAAGCGCATGTACTTTTTGATTTAAATAAGTATCTTAATGCATGATAACACAGATGTTTTCGGTAAACAACTTTCCAGTGACCTGTTACGCAAACATAAGCTTACAGCGTGTATTACACAAATAAGTATTGGGATAAATCTGTTTTATTTTAGATTCCCCTCAGGAAAACGCTGCCCATAAAAGAGCGAAAATGTGAAATACCCAGTGATGTGAGTTTATTGCTGTTTAATTGAAGGACCGAAGGGGCCTTGCAAATGTATGGATGGGGAAGGTGATTGAGGTGGCAGTGATTAATGGACCGTCAACAGAGATTTTCTCCCACTGTAAAAGAGGGTTCCCTTTCAGGGCAGATATCTAAGTGGATACTTGCATCATTCGCCTTTGGGTGGAATAGGCGTGCTCACACACACGCACACACACATTAGGCTTATTTATTCCGAAGTATAAAAAAGTAAAAATTTGTATTTTGGAAAGGGTGATATAAAGGACCTTCCCTTTTTAAAGAGTATTGTTTGCTGTCCGTGAACGAAAAATGAAAATGGGAAGCATTTTAAAGTGAATGTTGAGTAATAACGTTAGAGAAGGTTGGACTGGGGGAAGCAGATGCAAGGAACAGAAACAGATGGAGAAAGTTGACTCGAGCGGCCGACCCTCCCTGCTATACAGTGGGACTGATAAGGTCGAAAGAAGAAGAAGTTAGAGAAGGTGGAGAATGAATAATACATATGACGCTCATTGTAGTAAAAGGTGCGAGAGGTTGTCGGGTGACGGTTTCTCGTGTGTGATGCATTTCAAGAAAAATCTTCAGAATATCCACACAACGTAGTCCATGTGGCCACGTACGTCTGCTTCCCAGCTGGATAGTGTATGTTGCCCGTAATCCAGAAAAGGTTTCATACTTCTGGTTTCGGTCGTAAACATAATGTATCGTCTTAGGAAAACATTTGCTGATGTTTCATTGCCAGTCTGAGGCCGGTTTTCCTTTATCCTAATGAATGGGAGTTTCTTGAGACCAGAAGCCTAAAGATTATTCTGTCTGCTAGGAGCAGGGTATGGTGGACGTTGAAGCTTTATTATATTAGATCTGAATCTGTTAGTTCATTTGCATTAGAAAGTCCATTTTTTATAAAAACTTGAGGGCGTTTGTTACTTGAATAGGCTTGTTTATTACCAGAACATGCCTTAATTAATATCCCAAAAAGTGCCGACTTCTCGTTAACTGGCATTCTTTGTAGGTGATTGAAGCGATTGCTGCTTGTAAGCGTTCTACTCTGCTGTTTTGTTTTTGAGTCATCAGTTATATATGATAGCGACAGATGTCCTAATATTCTGAAAAGCCACCCATTTTAAGGTGAAACTGCTTTTTCTGGTGGAAACCCCGTACTTTATTTATTAGCGAAAAAATCACCCGATATTCTTCACTAGCAGTTATATTTTTCTTTCAATGTACAACTAGTTTTATTTACCGTTTAAACGGAAGTGGCACTCACCGTTTAATGTGATATATGGGTTTGGGAACAAATTTCATTTGATGTATTATGCTGGAGAAACTTCATGTTCAACTGAAAGGGTTGGGCGGGGAAAACAGTGTGGGTTTTGTAAAATTAATGTTATAGTCGGGCCGTTTGCCTTCTATTCGTTACTCCTCTTTTATGTCTTTAATTCAGATTTTTAAATTTGTAATTTTTAGTCTTCTTTCTTGAGGTTTATTTTACTTTAGTATAGGGCTTAATGTTGTTGCTGTTCTGTCACTGTAACTAATAGCCATTGAGTGGCTGAATGTAAGTGTCCACTGGACATCATGGTTACCAAAGATAAAACTACTTGCTGGGTAAAACTGACTACGAATAATACTGAACATGGATCTTTGGCTGTTGTCTTAATCAACATGTAGACCTTCCATTGATAACAAATATACATATAAGTAAAAGGACAAAAATAGTGAGAAGGCGAGTGCTGTAAATTACTAATAACATCGTAAATAAAACCATACCACCGGACATAGGTAAATACTCACAATTATTTGTAGTAGTTTTAATCTTTTTTAGAGACTACATGCATAAGCCTAAATCCAATTTAATGCCATGCTCGTAAAACGGCCTGTTGATATTTTATTTGCGGTTGCTGGATCCCACATTTGTTTTTATTTTAGAGGTTAGGAATCAACCTGGGTGGTGTATTTTATGTTTTCTGTTAAATGTGATCTTTAGAAACAAAAGTAATTCAAAATTACATACTTCTATCAGCAACTGCCTTTATATATATATATATATATATATATATATATATATATATATATATATATATATATATATATATATATATAAATATATATATATACATATATAATATATATATATATTACTGTATTTATATATATGTATATGTATATACAGTATATAAAGTGTGTGTGTAGAAGATTGATGAAATTAATAAAGATACCATGTGAATGTTGCTGAGGATGTATGTAGTATTTTAGAAAGTAATTTTCCAAGAGCGATCACAAGTTCCTGTATTGAAAGCGAAGCATAAGTAAGAATGACGTGTGATCCAGGGAGAAAGGGTTGATATAATTGTCTCGAGGACTGTTTAGTATACAGTATGTATGAATGGATAGATGCGATAAGTCCGAGAATGTTATGAGGTAAGACCGTGGGTCGTGAATGGAGTAACTTTATTGTATGTGTTGAGTAATCATGTTTTTAGATATAGCAGCATCCTAATTTTTTAATATTAACCTTAATGATTTATCTTCGAAAATGATCTTTGATGATTTTGAAAACATTTCATATTTAATGGTCAGAGTTCATTCACCTTCATATTCGCATTTCAGTTATATTAAGCTTTTATTACTAAGGGTCAGAATGTAAGGTTTGGGCTGTGTCATTACAGCTCATGGGGTAGGCGCCTGCACCGTCCACATGGTTATCATATGAAGAACACAGCCTCTGAATTCACTGCCCTCATTTGTCTCTTATGTCCATCTCTATCAGGGGATAGGAAGCAGAAAATTGCATTATCTCTCCTTCATGTATACTGTATGATGATACGTTGTCAACGTTGCTTGTCGAAAATGAAAAGAGGACGACCTCTTTAAATGGCCAGGACTTGTTCGGGGTTTAGTTCCTGTGTTTTTGGGAGTGTTTGGAACGAGTTCGGCCAGTTTCTGTCTTCTTGGTTTTCAGAATAGAGCAGTCGTAATGGGAAAATGAGGCCGACTTCTCGGTACAATACGTAATTTAATAATTGAAGTTACTACTGCAGAAATATTATGAAGAGCACACTGCTCTCCAGTGCATAAGTCCGTGTAATAACAACCCACAACTCAACACACACAAGTTTGATCGGGGACCTTTAGGCCGTGTCAGCATTAGCGTTTCCGGTAAACTTATCCGATAGGCTGCCAATATATTACCTGTAAGGATAAAAAATTAAGGGGCTGTCAATGTATGTCGATAAATACCCCGGCCATGGTAAATTTGTTAGAGGCTTGAATGTGATTTTCGTGTTAAGTATATCAAGAAATCGCACTGCCTAGGAAGAAAAATCCAATATCCCAAACTGTTTCTTTCTCAAATAAAAATGCCAGATGTTTGGATCACGCCGATGATCATAAAAAGGCTCTAAAAAATCTGTGATAACGACGGATGAGAAAGCTACACTCAAGGGCGTGCAAAGTGTTACCATTTACTTTCGAGTAGTTCTATCAAGAGGCATTATGTCCTTTTTTTATTATTAAGGCTCAGCATGCAAGGTTTGGTTTTCTTTTGAAAACAAATTTTGTTTATCACAGCGTATGGAGTAAGCGCAGGATGCGTGCCTGATATTGTCCACATGGTTATCGTAAAAAATCAACACCTATGAATTTAGCGGACTTTTAGGTATTCCTGGAAATATTCGGTACAAGTTATAAAGCGATCTGAAGATTCATGGAGACTCGTGGCTATCCCTTTTTTTATTTTTATTCTTTTTATTTTTGTTCTTTCTATTCTTTCTATTTCGGAAACTGAATTTTCCATTCTAACTATAATATCTTAAAAGCAAAGTATCTTTTCCTTTCATTCTTAAGCCAAGAAACATTTTATAGAAATCTTTGGAGGATGCAACAAACATTCCTCTGTATGAATAGTTCGGCCTTTTTCTATCTAATATCTTTTTCAAAAATACAGGGACGGGATAAAAGGTTCTCTAGTTACTGGTAGCGGGAAAAACAAGACAAATTACGGTACCTGAAATGATAAAATCTTTGAAAATGCATGAAACATAGATCATTGATAAGTATTAAACCAAGAAAATTTCGTATTCGTCTTTTATTTCACTGCGGAATGTTTCACTTGCCTTTTTTTTTTACAGAGGACTGTTGTATTGATTCACTGATTAGCACTTTTTAGTTATGAATATGAAACTGTTCGTCTCTCAGGATTCTTTATTTGATTTTGCTTCGACCTCTTTTCGAATTCCTTGGTATTGCGTCTGTTGATTGCCTAATGATATCGGAAAATATGTAGTTTTGATTTTCAGTTAATGTATACTTGTATGTAATTGATGGGATATCCTTCATTCTACATTATTCTTTATCATGATGTTTGTTCAACAGTAAAAAAATGTAAGTTGTAAATACTGTTTAAATTACTAATTATCTTGTTGATTCTTAAGTTTGAAGATATCTCTCTCTCTCTCTCTCTCTCTCTCTCTCTCTCTCTCTCTCTCTCAAACCGTGTTTGAAATCCGAATTCAGTCGTTACAGGTCTTCACTCGGTGTTTACATTGTGGTAAGAGGGGCTTTTTTCAGGGACGCCTTCTATACAGCAGCACTGCTAAGGTTGATTAGAAAGCAAATAAAGCTTTGTTTGAATATTTACTTTCCATCAAAGTAACCAGCAGCAGTCAGACTTCGTTCCATTGGAGTCGCTTCAAGAATTGATTACCCTTTGACAAAGTTCCTCGTTACTTTTTGAAGGTTCTTGCTTTGTTTGTGTGGCAATAGGGTTTGAAAAATCAGCTTTATGCTCATAGGCACGCACACACACACATATATATAGATATATATATATACATATATATGTGTACATATATATGTGTGTGTGTGTGTATATATATATATATATATATATATATATATATATATGGTATATATATATATATATATATATATATGGTCATACTTCGAAAACAGGTTTCGAAAACAGATTCTGAAATCAAAAAAACTGAAGTAATAATAATCTCGAATAGCATCATCTTCGTAGTAAACTACTTTGACATGCCACTTTCTTTCAAATCACCAATTTGTCACTTGTCTCTCTCTCTCAATCCCATTTAAAAGGAGTAGAAGGTGTAGAATAAAGAGGAAAACCCTAACTCTACTCCTCAACTACCCAAGTAGGTTTACTTAGCGACACAGGGTCCAGGTATCCCAAAAATAGGAAACAAAGAATGCAATGTTTTTTTTATTATTTTTTGAAGGATACCAAAAACACTTGCATTAAAATTTTATTAAAACAAAATAATTAAAAAACAATTGTCAGGTGACAATTTCTACAGAAGTTATATAAACATAAATCATTGTTTAGAACTTGAGGTTGTGGGAAATTAATGTGATAGTCTATTATGTCAGTTGAATGTCAAAAAGAGGAGACGAGGTTCTTGAGACGGTCTGTACTGGCTTTGTATTTCTTCTCTGAAATCTTCTGGAACTCAAACCGCTATTTATGCGTTCTAGGTTTATTTCATTTAAAGATTGTTCCTGCGCAATTTTAAGAATTTCCATATAGTTGGGATGATAAGAAGAAACTTGCTGTAAGAACTTCATGCCCAGCCCTCGACTGAATTATTCGTTTTAAAATCTTTTCCACTCTCTCGAAGCATGACCACATATCAACATTATATTTCTGGGAGCTCGACGTCTTCCCTCTGTCAGGACGCCCAATCCACCATTGTCTCGAAGTAATCGAGAACACCATCTGCCTCCTGCCAGGAATGATATTTTCATCGATAAGCAAATTGAAACCTTCAACAACTCTGTTTGGTGGCAAAAGGTACAAGCGCTGAGAGCATTACGTATATTTAAAGAAAATTCGGCATCAGTGTCATAAAGGATTTTAGTCCACACGCACAAAGCTTTTATATACATTGACAAAAATGAAAGAAACAGCCATAGTTAGCAATCTGTGGAAAATTCTGAGTTGATCGTGACGATTTATCATCCCAGGTTCAAAATCAATCAAAATTGAATCGATGGCCAAGTTAGAGCAAGTACTTTAATTTCTTTCCACACTTCGATGTGTTGTTTTCTTTTATTCGGCAGCAATGTGCATAGACGAGTGGAAATTGTTAGTCCATTTTGACACCATGAACAGCAACAGTTGTTCGAAAATAGATGGCACGTTTTAAATGTCCTGTCAGCATATAAATGGCGGCAGGTAGACAGAACTTCTGTAAGTTGCGTGTAGTTGAAAAATTAGAATTTGTCGTCTGAGGTACCAGAATCAAACATTAGAATGGGTCACCATTATTGGTTTTGTTTGGTCATCCGTAAAACTAAATCCCTCCTATGCAAAGGCATAACTAATCCGATATCCTCTTTCTGCCTAACACGCCGCACTGTCCTTATGCTACTTGTGGTAGGTAATGCAACCGCTGCTGCTTATGAAACTTGTGACGCTACATCCGAAATTATTACGTGTGGTGCTTCCCGACCGTTTTTTGCTTTATCCTTTACATCCTCCATAAATCTGAAAAACTTCAACACTTTCTGGATCACCGTATGATTATGTTGTTTAGTTCCTTTTTCTTTTCATTTTCAATCGTTATGGTACGGCCTTACATTTGTTTTCAAAATCCTTACACTTCCAGTACGTTTTATTCTCTACACTTTGTCTTCTTAACAAACAACATCCGTTTAACAGGAGCATTGGGCTTTCATTTTGAACTTTTTACAAATTCAGCCATCCTTAAAGGGTGCTTCCACTCATGAAAATATATTGAACTAAAGAGAAAGCAAACGTTAGTTTGTTTTCGCACATTTTGTGATTGTTCAATACAAATATCCACTGGCTCAGTGGTCAAAAGTTTCGGTACATTGTGCTTTCCCCATGAGCAAGTTATTCCCGAGGTTTTAGTGAACTAGATATTAAACCATACTGCGGCTAATGTTTGTGACTATAATAAATGTCACGGTGTATGTGACAAATTACATACACACACACACACATATACGATATATATACATATATATATATATATATATATATATATATATATATATATATATATATAAATATATGTGTGCATGTATATGTAAATGTATATGTACACTTAATATCTAGTGTACCTCATTTTTTTTTACATAAGGACATTACAAGATAAGCAAAAAAAAATTCAAAGACACTTAAAATCTTCGTGAATTCTAGTGTCCTTGTAATAAAATCTGTCATTGAATTTCCCGTATCCTTAAATATTTTACTTATAACTATTTTAGCTAATATTTTAGTACTTTACCAACCAGGTACGTTTCTCCTTACCATGCTGCGTCGCGGCTCCATCTTCAACTAACTGCATTTTATCTTTTATTGCCCATTTTTAACTTATTTATAAATGATTTAATTAATGTAAAGCGCAGAAGTATTTACAAACCATGTACGAATTCAGTTTCTAAATCTGTGAGTCTTGTCAATTTTTTGTACTTAAATTATACACTGAAAATAAATTTTCTCCCGTGTCGATCACCATAGTCATTGCTCGCCAGGTTACACTAGCGAATTCATGTATGAACTTTTCTATAATCTTATACCTGCCACAGGATTCAGGTTTTTAATTGAAAATTCCTGTTCGTTATATTAAAACATCCCACGCGTCCATTTCCTACTCCACCGTACGTCGTTCAAGCACGATACAGCAGAGAGCTTATTTTTCTAGTAAGTGGGTAATTTATGATTATATACTGTACATCCGTTTCCCAAGGAACAAATATTTTCTGTACCAACATTTTGGAATCTCCCCTCAAATCAACATCCTTTATAATGCATTAATCATCTGCTCGATTACATTGCCATAGTATGTCATGTTATCATTACAGATAATTATTTACTCCGTTAAATTGCCATGGCACGCCATGCCACTGGTCATCTTGCTACCGCCCTCGGATCACCCTCGGTCCCACTATTGCTCAATCTCAGCCTCCTTATAAACATAGTTTGAAACTTTCAACATTATTTCCGCATCGATCTTTGAAGGCCTCGGGTAGCATTCTTCCGCTGCAGATAACATCCCTGATTCTTGCTTCTTTATTCTAGAAACTCTCTCTCTCTCTCTCTCTCTCTTTAAAAAGAAAAAATTAATTTATACGAAATTTCAGACGATAAAACGTTCTTCATGTGACTCTTACCACTGATTAATGTGCTTGAGGAAACTAACAAAGGAAATAAAGGTTATTTGTGTTAGATAAATTGAAGCTATTTAGACATTTTGTTTCGGAGAAGGTGGAGAGTTTTTTATAAACTTTGCGTTTTCTTTAGTTGACCGAAATGGTGCAAGTGCCCTTTTTTAGGTAACCTGCTGCTGGTATCAAATGATCAAGTGCTTCAATATCTGGTGAAGCGAAGGGTGGATCCGCAACGAGTTTAGGGGGTAATGAAGTGCCTTCATACATATATCGAGAGCGATTCCATTATTATAATTAGATAGGTGGTCGATCGGAAATGAAGTTAGTCAAGGATAACACGTGTATAAGTGTTTGCACAGAAATGATGATACGTACAAGTGTTTACACAGAAATTTTCTTCACGACGTGAATAATGAAATTATACTGGACAAGGATTTAAGAGAAAACAGGAAAATTCCAGGTTGGTTTACTATACATATTAGAAGGGATAAACGCACTGTCTGTATCGAAACGGGAAAACTGAATATGGTAGTTTTTATGGATTGTGGTTATAGCGGCACAATTATGGCAAAATATATGTGCCAGAGTTTAAAAGGGCTTTGAACTTGCAGAAGTATTTTCTATTGTGTGATATGGGTTCATCTTTCGTCAGGGTTTTAGATGAATATTGTAATAGCTTGAGTCAGGTTTACAATTAGAAAATCCTTTGAATACGACTGAGCGCTTATTGGTATCTATCGTGGAACTCTTTGGTCTTTTATTAAAACTATATTTGACTCGAATTCTCGCCTTTCACAAGCATAGCTGTTGAAGGTTACGCTCGCTCTCTCTCTCTCTCTCTCTCTCTCTGTTTGTTGTCAATCATGGAAAATTTTTGTTATTTTAAATGTGTTAAAGCTGTTGCCAGAGGTAAAGCCCTTCTTAGAAAATAGGTTGAGAATATCCCTTTTTTACTTTTAATCTTTTGCAGTTTGCTCCCTTATCTCTAATTTTACCAGCATTGCCCATTGCACTTGCGACTGATTTGACCATGAAGTATACTTTCGTGTCACTGAAAGCCATTTTATTCTGATAAATCCTTTTTCTACTAGAAATGGAATAAACATCTTTTATTATAAAGTATTTTTCTTACCATTCCACTTTACCCTTGTCATTTTCAGGGTTTCTTGAAAAAAGCAGCTGGCCAAAGAAATTTTGTAATGGCATTTTAGTAAGTAGAAACTGAGCGGATTCATACAGGTGTTATTTACTTATATGATTTTTTAACAGTATTTAGGCTAAGTGATTGCCCCACATAAAAAAACGACCCCATATACCGTGAATCATTGCTTTTTACAAGATATAATATTTATATTGTTTGCAGTTTCTGTAACTTGTGAATGAAAGCGTATTATAAAAAATTAGAGAATGTCGTTTACAGATGTAATTCCTTGTCAGTCCGTTCCTATGAATTCCCTTGTCGAAGCTTATCAGTCTAGAAGCTGTATGAATTGAGTGTACCAGATCATCCGAACATCTCTTGAACCTCGGCGGATATAATTTTACCAAAATCCTATTTATTTTCATTTACAAAATTGTATTAAACAATAAATTTGTTTTTTGACTCTCACCTTTGACATTTTGCAGGTTGAGATTCAACCTGGCATTGCCATCTACTCTGCTAAATTTGGTCCCTTGAACACGAAAACGAAAACGTTGCATACTTGTAATCGTGAAAACCAAATCAGATAAATATATACATACATACATACATTATATATATATATATATATATATATATATATATATATATATATATATATATATATATATTTATATATATAAATATTCTGCTGTTCGACCTCCCTGCATTATTTTAGTAAGAATATACTCAGAACAAAGACAAGAAGATCTCTCTGGGAAAAACAGAAGGGAGTGGGCTGTGTTTCAAAATTAACTGTTCCTAAGAGCTTATAAGTCAGTATTAGAGACTCATCCAACAGGGAGTTTTTCACCAGGTCAAATTTCTAGTGAGG
Source organism: Macrobrachium rosenbergii (assembly GCF_040412425.1). Lineage (NCBI taxonomy): Eukaryota > Metazoa > Arthropoda > Malacostraca > Decapoda > Palaemonidae > Macrobrachium > Macrobrachium rosenbergii. Next base: position 55,629,476 of record NC_089796.1, read on the forward strand.
GTGTTCTTGCCATCTTTTCTCTGTCCTGCATCGGCGATGTTTTGTCATTTTTTCCAGACTGCTGAAGGCTATGGAGGGAGCGCTGTTCACGAAAACACAGAGACCCCGCTTCCCACCTAGGGTCACAGAGAGAACCCAACCACCTTTCAGGGCACACTTGCGCGTCTATGCTCCTGATAATTCTGTCCTCTGTCCCTTCTCTGTCTTTTTTACTAAGTGAATAGACGTAACGTGTTGTTCCAACTCCTGGGCGTCCATTGCAGTGTGCAGGCAGCCTATGTGAAGGTAGGTCTGGAATTGACAAGATTTCGTCGATTTGCTGGTATTTCTACCACTGTATTTCTATTTCCATTTTTTTCCTTCTTCCTCAGCCACTGACTAGAGATCTTGGTGGAACCATAATTCCTGTATGAGGTCTAATATATGAATAATTATAATTGCCTGGTGAGATTGCATAAGATACCTGCATTGCAGTAAGTAGGAAGTAGGGAGAGGTCAAGCATAAGCAATACTCAGGGAAGCCTTGAAATCTGATCATACCATTGTTTAGAAGAGGAATAGACTTTTAAAATACTTGAATTGCTTAAGAGTGAGCTACGAGAACGATCACCTGTTGCGTTTTAACTGAAGTAAGGAAAATCTTCCTGTGTCCGAAAAGGACTAATTGGCTCATGAAAATTCCCTGACTGTAACAGTGCGTTCTTTCTTTGTTGGGACTAGGTAATAAAAGGGTTTCATAATTGTTTATTCCATAAATAATCAAATTATTAAATACATAGTTCACTGGCGACCTAATCTAATAAGTAATTGTCTGTCTCTTTGGGTAATTTTAGCTTTAATTGACAGGATTATGGGTCTTAGGCAGAAACAGGCTACATAAATTACAGTACTTAATAAAAAAACTCATCAGCCAAAGGACGACATAAGAATATATATATATATATAGAATATATATATATATATATATATATATACATATATATATATATATATATATATATGTATATATATACAATGTGTATATATATACATATATATATATATATATATATATATATATATATATATATCGTAAAATGTTTGTTATCTTTGTCTTTGAAAATTTTTAATATTTCATAAGTAAGAGTGGGAAATTTTGCTAAACTAGGTGGCAGCTGTCCAATAGCTAAAGTGTATGCTATGACCAAATTTGGATTTCTCTGCCAAGGTTTTGCTTATGAGGCCTCATTGACAGAGGTGAATCGCGAAGTAGGCTTTTTTAGATCTTTTAAAATCTCAGCGATGGCGAGTGGCCACTTTTTTCATCATCCGCGAAAATCCTTGTTCAAGTTGATGCACCTCTCTCTCTCTCTCTCTCCGTTGGGTTCTCTCTCTCTCGTTGTCTGTTAGAGAAAGGGCAGGGGTTACATGTGGAGAACGGAATTCCAAGATGCTTATCAGCTTTTGATAAAATTTTGTTAAAGTAAGCATCCCACCTTTCGTGAAAGTCGTTAAATCATTGGTCCTTTCTTATTAGTCAGTCTCGTGCTGGTACTTTTTTCTTAAGTCAGAATTTCACTTGAGCGTTTTTGGTCTGTCGAGCGCTGTAATAGAAATGATAATTAATAGCCAGCAGAATGAATGGGTTTAACGTCATCCAATTTATTATGGTACGAGTAGCAGCTGGGATTCTCCACCGATTTGCTTCGTTGTTTTCTTCCTTATGTTGGTGAGAGATTCAGCCTTTAAAAGGAAAGCTTGTAATTTAGTGACAGAACTTGGCGACTGATTAAATTAACCACATTTTACCTTCACTTAATAAGCTATAAAAGACTAATAGAATTATCATCTAGAATATTTCCTTTTAAGCTTCATAACCTCAAAAGGAAATCAGAACTCTACATTAGAATATTTTCCTCGATATTCATTTCCAGAAATGTAGGAAGGCCATAGCGTTTTTATTTTACTTTTTTCATAAGCTCCATGTTCCAGTCAAGAGTGGAAAATTTTTCGTTTTGTCTACAGCTATGATTTACCTATAATTATTCAGCTATTAACAATGCAAACTCATTATATTTGTGGTCGATATTCTTCTCTGTTGTAAGTAGTTAGCATTCAGTGATAGGAATCAGTTGTTTAGTACAGGAAAAGGGAAGAGCTGAGCTATTATTGTTATTATTGTTATTATTACAACAACTACTACTACTACTACTACTACTACTACTGCTGCTGCTGCTGCTACTGCTACTGCTACTGCTACTGCTACTGCTACTGCTACTACTAAGCGAATCGTCGAAAACCAAGTGAAGCCAGATTTCAGAGTCAAATCGAAGCATGTGACGCAAAACAGGGAAAAAGCCTCAGATTGGAACCAGTATTATTGTTAATATAACTTCGTTTAAACTGTTCTAAAGACATCGCCATTTTAATTTCTCACAGTCTCTGGTGAGTCCTGGATTGAGAAGTGAATGACTGTCAAAAAGTAAGTTTATACCACCAATAGGACAATTTTTATATCAAGAAAAGCAAAACCTGTGAGCAAAGTCTGCTCTTGTGTCAACGAAACTTCACTTGCAAAATATCCAAGAGCATTATTGTATAATAAAGGATATCTTATTGTTTCTGTATCTTCTACATTTGCGGTTGTCTATCTTCCCTTGCACGAGTGGCCTTTACAAACACCTCCCCCCCCCCGCCATCGCCTTGGTCCTATTGCATTGTCAACTTCAAAGCTTTGTTTTTAACTTGTCGATGTCCTTCAAGGTGCAATGCCGAAGTCCTCTGATATAGAAAGAAGTCCTTCAAGGAGCAATGCCGAAGTCTTTCGAGGTGCAATGCCGAAGTCCTTCGAGGTGCAATGCCGAAGTCCTTCGAGGAGCAATGCCGAAGTCCTTCAAGGAGCAGTGCCGAAGTCTTTCGAGGTACAATGCCGAAGTTCTTCGAGGTGCAATGCCGAAGTCCTTCGAGGAGCAATGCCGAAGTCTTTCGAGGTGCAATGCCGAAGTCCTTCGAGGTGCAATGCCGAAGTCCTTTCAAGTGCAATGCCGAAGTCCTTCGAGGTGCAATGTCGAAGTTCTTCGAGGTGCAACGCCGAAGTCCTTCAAGGTGCAATGCTGAAGTCCTTCGAGGTGCAGTGTCGAAGTCCTTCAAGGTGCAATGCCGAAGTCCCTCGAGGTGCAATGCCGAAGTCCTTCAAGGTGCAATGCCGAAGTCCTTCGAGATGCAATTCCGAAGTCCTTCAAGGTGCAGTGCCGAAGTCCTTCAAGGTGCAATGCCGAAGTCCTTCGAGGTGCAATGCCGAAGTCCTTCAAGTTGCAATGCCGAAGTCCTTCGAGGTGTAATGCCGAAGTCCTTCAAGTTGAATGCCGAAGTCCTTCTAGGTGCAAGGGTGTAATAATATCATTCCGGAACGATTATGGTATTTATAATAAAACAAAATTCAAAGGTGTCTCGGGTTCACACATTAATCACAGTACTCACATAAGTACAGAGCACAGACATAACTGTTTACTGCATGCTGTCACATTCACATATGAGGGGCAATTTGAGACTTATCTTGAGTAAGGAAGCCTTGCGTTTTGGGTAAGGAAATAGTAGTGTGTCTTAGTAAAACTTGAAAGAAAGCTTACTCAAAGAAAGTAATGCGACAGTGTCAACTGCAAAATCGAGATTAGGTCATTTGCAAACATAAAAACGAGAATACTTTTTATTCCGCCACTTCGTTGATGTTGATGTAAAGTCGCCCTCATTCGCTACTCGTATATCTAGGAGGAAATAATATGAAAGGCAACTGTTTAGGGAACTGTTCAAGACTATTCAGCGTATAGTTTCTTACTTATTAGCGATTAAGGGTCACCATTCACCACTTCAGAAGTTCAAAAGTCTCTCTCTCTCTCTCTCTCTCTCTCTCTCTCTCTCTCTCTCTCTTCAAGAAGTTACATTAAAGGTTATATTCAGTGCTTTTCTCTGTGACTCAGAAGTTTATATTTATGTCAAAGGAGCAGTTGTTGTTAATATTACTCACGACTTATTAATAGAAGCTTGCATAATTTTCGTATAAACGCATTTCTTATGATAAAAATTATCTGCGAAATAAATTGGAGTATTGTTTATTAGGACATGAGTCACCATGTCAGAATCAGAGAATTGCAGGTCGCAACCAGAAACAGTTCAGGAACCGCTGAAGCAAAGGATGTAGACAAAGCCCATTGAAACAAGGCAGCAGCTGTAACTCTGGAACCCGGGAACAAAGGATCTCATTCGGTGGGACAATGAACATCGTACAACAAAAGTGTGGATGGCTTTGGGAAAGGATTTTCATAACTAAAATGATGTGAAGCAGAAAAAGGAAGAAAGCTCGAATTTTCCAGGTTTTAATCAGATAGTTTTTTATGATTTTTGATATTGTGTTCATCGCTGCCAATGATGTTCAATCCTTTCTGACCATGAAGTAGGGAGAAGGGGGGCGGGGTGCATAGGAGAGGCGCACACGATAGCAGTTTTTTATACAGTACATCTAGGCATATTATGGCCCCTATTGTCGGTGTCATGTACCTGAAATTTGAATTGTGAAGCTCTCCGGTGTTCACTTTGATGAGAATATCGTTACTGACAGATTTCTTTGACAACTTTAAACAGTACAGGTGTTCATTCAACTAAGTTTTTAATAAATTTCCACATTTTATTTTTCCTTTTAAGTTTTCGCTTCTGTTGAGAGTTGAATAATTGAAATTATTATAATAGCAACTTCCACTTTATCCCTGGTAATTTTCATTTAGAGTGCTTATGTCTTCTCAAGACATCAGTTAGCCTAGATTGTCCTATTCCGTGATTAAATGATAAATGTAGCGACAAATATGTAGACAATGAAGTGAGTGGAAATATCTGGGAACTTTAATAAACCGATAAACGACATCTTGTCTCTGGAGAAAAGGCGCATACAGTACATGTATTTTTTTTTCTTTATGGAAAGGGAAGCGAAGTAGAGGTCTTTCGAGTGAGTGAGCTCATCCTGTTATATTGGGTGCCATAAATTGGTTGCCATAAACTGGCTTCATCGATACTTATGTAAAAGATAGGATCTGTTACTTTGGAATGGAAATCTTTCACTTATGACAGAAAACTAACTTGTCTATCATGTACACCCTACTTCATAGCATTCTAGCAGTTTGAAGTTGATAACACAGTTGCAATTCTCTCTCTCTCTCTCTCTCTCTCTCACCTATACGCGGGTGCAATCAAAGTTATGCTTCTTCGAGCTTTGTCTTGCTGGATCTGAGTGATAATCCATAAACCTCTTCGACGATACGCATTTTTTCAGTGCATTTCAAGGAGGCAAAGCTGGACGAAAATTGATTTTGTATAAAGAGAACAGCCTCACCATTTATCTCTGATCAATCAAATCACGAAAGACTCCTTGTATTTGAACAATATCTTTTCTTTAACATTGTAAAGGAAAACGATCAAATAACTTACCAAGGTGAGTATTGTTATTGTGAGTGGAGACTCCAGGTTTCATTACATTTATGAGTCCCCTACCATCAAAGTCGTCTCTCCTTCAGTGTGTCTGTCATATTGGCCTTGTCATCACAACTCCTAACATAGGTGAAAGATTTTCGTTGAACCAGATCTAAAGGCTGACAGTTATGGTAGGTGTGTGTGATGAGATCGGATAATATGTAACGAATAACAAACCTTCTCAAGGCAGCACCATCCGAAGTTTTCATTAAAAATCAAGAGAATCAGTTTTTAGAAGATATTAAGCCAAATTCAGTGATTGTTAACCTGTTTTCTGCAGCTTTTTTACTGTATAAGATAGGTAGGTCCATGTCTCTCTTTTCCCCGTGTGTTACACATTACAGCCAATTAGAATCCGGATACTTAAACAATGGGATTAATTTAAGCTGTCGCTAACCATTACGTCATGGGAAATAAGCAGTATGTATATAATGTTTGCATGTCTATGTATCTATATATGGAAAAAGTTGTAACGCAATTTTTTATTTTATTTATTTATTTTTTTTTTTTTTTAGGTTTTGGTTACTCCTGGAGAAACAGTTTATCGTTTCTATTGTTCGTCAGTGGGAGGTCGTTATCTTTGTGTTTATAATTCATGAAACTTGCAGCTGCATTATCGGAATTTTTTCCATCAACATGAACTGTGTATTCTTTGCTGTTTTAGGCCATTATTAATTATATGAAGATGATCTCGTGTTAGGATTAGGTGTTTCTTAGTGAAGCAAACAATATTTTTTTTTAATTATCTTCTTTTTTTATTTCTGTGGAAAAATGACGAGGTAATTTTGTTTTTGATTTTCTTTTTGGCTAGCAGAATCTTTGTTTATAGTTTTATGAACATTTCAAGTCCTGTAAATGACATCACATTTCCTGTTATCTTGGCCACTTCATGCGTTTCATTATCATGGAAACATTGTAACGAATACAAAAATCATATGAAAAAACAAATATAAATGTTTTTGATATGTTTATGGAAATTTTATTCCACGTTGAATATATTTGGTGGCTTTTTAAAATGATGCGATTTTTTTATTGATATCATCTCTAAAATGTTTGGCATTTTGTGAAAAAAGCTCTGAATGGCATTGTCAGTACCTTCTTTTAGTGACCTTGAAGCATGAGGGATCCGGTACGCATATCACAGGTATACTGCAACCATTTATATTTTAGGATACCTCGTCTCTTTCTAATCATCCTTCGCTATTATGACTCCCCTTCTTACATTTTTTCTTGTACAGTTGGCTTCATGAATTTCGGTACGCATCGCGGCAAGCTAAGAAGACTTCAGGAATATGACAATCCAACCGATAACATCCTTGTGTTTAGCAAACAAAATTGCAGAACTTATAAACACACGACAAAAATCGCTTTGAGTAGATGACACAGTAATGTTAATTGAATAACAACATCCTGGAGTTACCAGGAGTCTCCTTAGCTTGCTGCGATGTGTACAAAAATTCCTTAATAATTACTTGGTAATGAAGGTATAACGAATCTATGTTCAGTTCACAGGATCTCGAAGTTTGGATTTAGGCCAGTAAAAATTGACAAAGACCTAGGCATTTAATATAACAAGCATTTCATGCGTTTCAATACGTTCCCATGGATGACAAGTATGTCCCAAAAAAATTAAACCAAAATCAACATTATATAACCATACACTTTGTCAGTAAGGAAAATGGCCGCCACCCTAAATGAGAAATAAAACTTTTTCAGACTAACATTTCAGTTACTTCAGTTGGTGTGTCATTTTTGCTTTAAATACAGTTTATAGAACAAGGTTTATAATAATACCATAGAAATGGAGGTAGACTGTTTAAATTAAGAAAATTTATGCATTTGAAATGGAATAGAAAAAATAAAGTATTATACTCGTATTTTAAATCAATGTATGTTTTTTATTCCTAGCTGCTGATCCTCAGCACCTGTAATATTAACAATCTCTAATATAGAATAGAACCCATATTAATACAAAAATAATAACAGAGAACATGATTTGACTGTTTAAAGAAAATTAATACATTTGGAATAGAATATAAAAAAATAAGTAAATGCATTTTATTTTAAATCAATATATGTTTCCTTATTCCTAGGTGCTGATCATCAACACCTGTAATATTAGCAATCCTAATATAGGATAGAACCCTTATGTATACAAAAAAAATGACAGAGAACATAATTAGACTGTTTAAAGAAAACTGATACATTTGGAATAAAATAGAAAAAAATAAGTATATGCATTTTCATTTTTTATATCAGTTGCCTATGTTTTTCCTTAATCCTAGATGCTGATCATTAACACCTGTAGTATTATTAATCTTAATATAGTATGGAAACATTATTCATACAAAAATAATAACAGAGAACTTGTTGCTGTAAACAATACCGACGGCCTGCTACGCATCATCAAAATCCTCCTCCTCCTCCTCCTCATCATCATCATTATTTACATAGACTTTAGTGTTTGCACAGTTATTGTCCTCCCCACGACATATACAGTGAGCTGTACAAGAGAGACGCTTTTTAGAACAGCTACATGAATCATACATGTTTGCTTTACAGCTACATTTGATGTTTATTAGTAGTTTTGGAGCTGCTGAAGTCATATCTGTCATTATTGGACCAATTGATCCATCTACTTTAAGCCTGTAACCATAGTCTTCGTATTTGAGGACTGTTTTCAGGTTGCGCCAGGTACATACTTGAAAGTGAATCGTTAGAGTCTGAAACTGGCACGACCTTTCAGTTGGGGGTACCCTTTCTATTGGGACATATTTTATGGGAAGTAATGAGAGAACCTAGTTTTTTAGGGTTTCAGTGCCTGAAAACGACCTCCTGGTACAGCAGTGATACATATTCCAATCCCACATCTAAATATCATCAGTGTTGGCATTAGTCTCCAAAAACAATAATATCAGACCTTAGTTTTTGGGATGCCATTAAGAGTTTCATGTGTTTTACCTTTCCCATCCCAAAAGAAGGCTGAGGTGGTGTGACACCGAGACATAGCACGTACGAATGGAAGGCACACGCACATTTCACGTCCTAGAACCTCTCTAGCCACATTTGTAGAAGTGTATGTTGCTTGGTTTCCATGTAAACTTCGGATGTTGCATGATGAAGGAGAAGGACAGAGTATATCTGTATCATCAGCTGCTACTTTAAAGGGGACCTTACTAGTCACTGTTTCATCAAGAACTCTCCTCACAGTTATAATATCTGCAGCTCCTTTTTCCTCAGCACGCTCCACTTCAATACCTCCATCTTCGAGACTCTGTGATATCCTGATCAGTTCCTGCTTGTTGCGTCTATTAGAAAGAAATTTTGTTTTGTCAGATGGAATGGGAGAAGTGAGATTCCAGAACATATCTGGTGAAGATTTGTCTAGTTGACGCCGCTTCTGTGCTTGATCTTTGGTTGTCCTAACTGCATAGCACAACATAACATAAGCAGGTAGGCTAGATTTTTCTCCCTTATTACAGACTCACTTAATTGTCACATAATGTGTCTATTGTTCCAATTTGTCAGTGCTGATTGTAGCACAGCACATCCATCAATCACTGCATTGTTGATTACTGATTTCACTCGCTATCAGGCTTCATAAGGGGATAAATTGTGAGAGATGTGACTTGTATTTCATTCCTCCATCATCTGTAAAGAGAGAAGGGACAATTGCTGACAGCTCAGGAGAAGGTTGCCTCTGTAGGTTGACCTTGACTGTAGCATAAGCGACAAGTCTGATATAACTCAGTAACTTGATATGAACAACTTCAACTGCCACTTTCACAGGTTTCTGCATTACCTTGAAAGTTTGAGCTTGGTTTTTCTTTTCATGGTTACTTGCGAAAAGATCTTTCCTGTCATTTGTTCTTGAATGGCCTTCCCAATCTGCAGTGAAGTTTCAGCATTGACCCGTTCATCTGCAATAATTCCACTCGCAATATTTACCAACTGATGTTCATCCTTAACTCTGAAAGGGTTGTGTTTCCTTACTAAGTCTAGAAATAACTGGAGGTGCTCATTATCACGTTTCACATAATTGGCGTTCATCTCTCTGTGCTGCTCGGACCAGTTGCCAGTGAATGTGTTGGTCAATGATCCTACTGCCTCACTGTACTGGGAAATAACATGAACTGTAAGTAACCATTTTGTCCGAACTGATTCTTTGTGTATAATATTAATGAGACCTCCATACGTCTTTCCGGACCTCATCAAACTTTGTTCAATTATCATGTCTGACCAAGTACCACTCCAGAATAAATGATTTTTCCTTCTGAAAAGAAATTAGAAGACAATTACATAACTCATCACTGTCTTGTAATTATATTTTTTTTCATTAAAATCACATTAATTAATGCCTAAGGATGAAAGGAAACTTTGAATAAAAATTTGGGACTCCTTGAAATTAAATCTGCGACTGGGCTGCTTGGATCCACAGACAGACAGAAGTATGGAAGGACAGACATACACACGCGCACACAAACACACACACACACACAAAGGAATAAATATATCTCTCCCATCGGGTGAGGTAATAAGACTATTGCTTGTATAAAACTGAAGAAATTGGTCTGAGCTGTACAAAGAGATCCACGGGGCATGGAATCATCTTCCGGAGGCGCTGAAATAAATCAAAGAAAAAATCACGCTCCATAAGGTTGATTGGGGTTTAATTTTTTTATATATACCCTGACATATTACAATCATAAAAAACAAAAATTTGCTTCTTATACTAAATGCCTGGGTTTGGCCAAATTCACGTCAATTTTTACTTGCCTAATTATTCTAACTTCGTCTCAGTTTTCTCGCTCTTATTCGATATTTTTCTTTCGCGTTTATGCCGAGAGTCCTAAATTGGGGGTTTTGTTCACTTCCAGTTTTCAGACGTCGTGTACATCTTATACTAGGTCTAGATATAAGGTTATAAGATAGGCAAATAAAGAATTATAAAATACTCTTTGCCAGAAGTGTGGTATGGTCCATTTGTAATCATTTAAATATATTCGCACCTATTCCCATGAAAGCTTTATTATTATTATTATTATTATTATTATTATTATTATTATTATTATTATTATTGGAGACACAAATCCATAGTTATGTATATGTACAAATATTTAAAGATAAACCTGTACTGAGGGCTTCCGGGGATCTGTTCGATTCCCCTTTTCAATTGAAAAGGGGAATCGAACAGGTTCCCGAAAGCTCTCTGTACAGATATATCTTTAAATATATGGGCATAGACATAACTGTGGATTTGTTTCTCCATTTCAAGAATTATGCTGCTATTATTATTATTATTATTATTATTATTATCTTATTAAATTATTAATACATTATTATTACTATTTTACTAATCTTGACATTTCATTTTTACTGTTTTCCCATTCATTGTTTTATCTCAATAAATATCGATAATAGTTGCGTTTCGTTGAGTGCTCGTTTCAGCTTAGAGGAGGTAACGCAATGATGGTGATAATGATCAGCTGGAATTAGTTTCAGCTTTTTAAATTTCACAAATCCTTTCGCAAAACGTTTAAAGATACTCTTAATCCAAGAAGTTTTTATTTGACGCGTTTCTATTGACTTGTCCCAGTTCTGTATGTTTAATCCTCACCCCTTACTTTGATTTTTTCTTTCTTCCGCTCTTACTTTTGTGTCTCCTGCGTTTATTTGATTTTATTCCCTTTCTGTGTTTGTTACGAAGTTTTCTTAATTTTCTTTTGTTTTATGTCTCATTAATTTGTAATTTTTTTTAACTTAAGGGCTTTGTAAAAAAAAAAAAAGACATTACTTTTTTCTTTTGCGTTTTCGAAGTTAAAGTCCAACTTTAGTATACTCGGTTTCACCTGCGGGAAGAAGAAAATAACGAGGTCCCCGTCCTCCTGAACCTCAAACTTACTGCCTTTATACAATAATGATAAAACGTGCCCATGGCACCCTGCTGTATGGTCTTGACAACTCTAGTATCAGGACCTCATGTAGGTGACCAGCTCAGTTCCAGGATAGGACAACTAGGATAGAGACTCGCTGATACAACAAAAATCCATCAGTGGCTTCCTTTACGCACACACACACACACACACACACTCTGTCATAGTTTCTCCCGGTAGGTGACAAAAGGCAGTGAGGCAGCAGGATAAGCCCTAAATGTCAAGAGTTCGCTGACTACTGTCGTTTAGCCTTGGTCTTTTAAGTGCACATATGGGGGTGGTGGTTGCGTTGGATTGACCTGGAGACACTGGATCAGCCCACAAGGTGAACTTTGTTATTCTAGATGGCTAACTATGAGTATATGCGATTACAAGTCAGATGCTGTGGCACAGTGGTGAAAGTGGAATTAGGTGGCTGAGCAGGATGTATAAGGTATGTTAGAGTGAGAGAAATGTTCCAAAGGAATGGGTGAAGAGAAACAATTATTCTTCTGTATATAGGTAAAGTTAATAGAAGAGTCTTCAAGAATTAAGTGGCATGTTTTTTCTGATTATACCAGGTAAGATGCATAATAGGATTTTGATGGAGTAGGTAAAGTACAATAAATGATAAAAGGTTTGTTAGGGGAAGAAAAATATGTGTTTAGACAAGAAAGTGTGGAGATCAAGTACTTCTCACGAATTTATTTTATGTGAAATTTACAAAGAAGGGGAAAAAGCTTCATGTGGCGCCCATGGACCGTGGGAGAGTTTACAGTGAGAATGATAGATAGGAAATGTGGGGAGTGTTGGAGATGTATGGTATACAGGGTAAACTGCTGGGAGTGGTAGAGAATTTTTGTAATGAAAGTGAAGCTTATGTTAGAATCATAGGTAAGAAAGTGACCTTGTTTGTTGTAGGAATTGGGCAAAGAACAGTGTTAGTTTCATTTCCTGGCTATATATAGTATTTTTGTAGATGTAGTAATGCAAAAAATCAGGAGAAGGGACAGTAGACCTATGTACCAAGTTGTTGGATAAGATGATAGGTCACAATTGGAGTTTGAAAATGTTGACGTTCACTGACATTACAGTACTGATTGAGGATAGTAAAGAGAAACTGCAGAGAGTACTGAAAAAAACTGAAAATATGTGCAAGAGTTGAGAAAGTTGAAAGTAAACATGAGCAGAGTATGATTATGATGTAGATATGAGTCAGGAAAGGACAATGAATGTTTTGACGGAGGGTAGAGAAATAAATCAAAGGATTCTTACATAAATTTGGGATAATGAGCAGAGTATGATTATAGGTAGCTGTGAGTGAGGACAGTGGAACAATGAATGTTTTGACAGAGGGTAGAGAATGGAATCAGATGACTCTTACATATATTTGGGATTAAATATTGCAGATAGTGGTAAGATGAGAGTAGAGTTGGGTTACAGAGTAGTAGAAACAAGAAAAGCAGCAAGATTTGCGAATAAAATTAAGAAGAAATTTCGAATGTCTATGAAAGCCAAGGTTGGAATGTATGAAAGGATTGATGAACCAGTTCTCCTTATTCGAAGTAAAATGTGGATGTTGAATGTGAATGGAAGAAATAGGGGAAAAGCTGTGGAGATGCATTGTTCCCAAATTAAAGGGTGAGCATGGGAGAAAGGATGGGTGAGTGTTTTGAAATTACTAAGTCAAGGGAAGGAATGGAGGATGTGAGTTTGGGAGAAGAATGTACATTATGGAAATGCTTGGAAGAAGGGGGAGACTTGAAAAGGGATGGATAGGTGGGAAGGAGGGGCTTCAGCGTGTGGTGAAAATATCACCACCATAGAACTAAGTATTAAACTCCAGCAAAAATCTGCTTCAGGCACAGTTTAGGGACTTTGCTGTGTCTTCATTGTTCCAAAAAAGATAAAAAAAAAAACCAAGGCGCTGTGTCCATCAAACAGAATAAGTATTTAATTGCTTCGAGGGAACAATCGTACCAATATGAAACAGTTGCTAGGTTTTACCTCACACACTCTTACCTGGGACTTACTGTTGATTTTTTCTTCTCTTCCAAATACTTGCAAATTCTTTCACTAATCTCTGCAGATTCACTTCAGTGTTTTCAGTCAGTAACATTCATGAACTATCCTCTTATCCCACAACTTAGCACCAACACCTGTTGTCCTTTCATGTTTTTTTATATGAATAGTTGAGAAATTTCTCAACTATAAATGTCACAGGGTTAAGAATGGAACATTTTCTTAATTAAAATAATTATTTTAAGAACAATAAAATGGGAATATAATGAGAGACTGACAAATTAGATTGCTTTTACATGAGTAAGGGATTCATTGGGCCACTAGGGGGTCGACTTCTGATAACAGGTAAGAGCGATACTCACCTCTGTAAGATATGCATTAGGAATATTGCTGCTGAAGATTGAAGATGCAGTGATTCCGGGTTCTTTAAATATTTTTATGCTTGACAACAATGGGCAATTGGCATGAAGAATTCAACACTTGCTTGAATATATTGTATTTGGTCTTCCACCGAGTCCCTTTCATTGGAGAAAGGGGATCATTTGAAGGTTCTTTGATAGCATGCCTAGTGAAGCCTAAATTGGACAATATCAGGTTCCCAGCCTGAAGTAGCTAGCATGATTTTTATGGTTCCCCCACACCTCAATAGCATTGTTTCACATCTATTGGACATAGCATTAGAGGTGATGGCCTCCCTTGCAGGATTAAAGATAGTTTACATCCAGCAAATGGAAAGGTGGTAAGGATTACAGATGAAGACTTCAACTTATTGAAATTAGATTTGGAAATTGAACAACGGAGTTCCAGGAACTGACCTCCCTGAGAATGTACGGTGTCTTATGGACATGTCCATTTGTCAAAATCGGTATATTGCTTGTAAGCCTCTGGTGTATGAAGGAGCTGTAGCTGTTAAAGTTTTCATGAGGGGGTTAGGGAGAGTTCATCCCCAATTTACTTTTAGTGTTAATGTGTAAGTGATCATTGTCGTCTTGTTTCTTAGGTTTATCCTCTGTTAGGAGGAAACTGCTTAATGTTAAATAATGTAATAATATATATATATATATATATATATATATATATATATTATATATATATATATATATATATATATATATTAGCTGACCAGCCTGGTGCTGCCCGGAAAAAATCAGAATAACAACCTGTAAACTCTCTCTCTCTCTCTCTCTCTCTCTCTCTCTCTCTCTCTATCAGGTTCTAATTTAAACTCATTCATTAATATTGTGTAAGGATATCTTTTCTAAGTAGAAATATTTAGACTATACTCTACTACGCCTTTTTGCTTCTTTCCTATTATTAAGTGAATTGCTGCAGCAGCTAGTCTTCCACCTCTTCATCAGTCAGTGGAATTTATTGGAAACAAAAAGTATTGAATTTTCTCGTCGTGTTAGATATTTCAATGTACTTATTTTTTGTGATTTTTTGAAGAATAGTAACAAACAGGTGTCACTTACCTGTAACCTACAACTTGTTCGTACATTTTGCCTTTGTTTCACTTCCCTTTGTCATGTCACACCTACCACAAATAGTAATTAATATATCAAAAGAAAGGTAATTTATTTTACTTTTGTGCTGAATAAAAGAAATTAGGTATCTCTGTTTAGCGATTTTTGGTGAATTAAGAAAAAAGTTGCAAAACATTTTCCAACAGAGCTAACTTCAACTCGTGATACGTATGCTTTATATTAGCTATAGGGACGTTTTAACATAGCGCAATAAAATACAACTTATTAAATTTGCACGGAACGATAGCTAAAAATTAGTGCTTTGCATGTTCGTACGGCAAGTATATCAACCGTTACAAAGCAAGGTTTGGTGAGCACCTAACGGTCAATTTGTACCTATGTTAATGACGTAATAAGGTATTATAAACAAAAACATTCCCCTCACGGAGGAATGTAAGGAAGCTTATTATTTTCCTAAAATGACGGAAATGCAGCAATAGGTGCAAATTAACTGGTAGTCACTCTTCCAGTCTTGTTGTTCATTGGTTGATGAAGTTGCCAGGTGTCGATTTCAAATAAAAATGTGTGAATCACCAAATTTAAGTTGATACTTCGTTTTTTCATGCATATTCTATGTTCGTGATTGTATGAAAAACTTTTCCTAGTTCCTCGATCAAATTTATAATGTGCTGAGATAACCTGAAGGCCTGTATATGGTTATGGCAACTGTTTCCTCCTTTTTATCTTCCTGGCTGAGTCGGTTGAGCTCAGACCACTCGATGTTGGTTTATCGACCGGCTGATGAAGAGTTAGAGAATTTATTTCTGGTGAGAAATTCATTTCTTCATTTACATTCACTATAAGCTGTAGGTCCCGTTGCTAAACTCCAGACCACTGGGCCAGCCCTGAGGCTGTAACAGCTCAGTGGTCTGGTTAAACTAAGGGCTTAACTGTTTTTGCTCGCCACTCTGTTGGCGATAATTCGGCCAATTCAGCATTCAACTTCATCATATTCTTAATTCAACCAGACCAGGCTGATTAACAGCCTCCTTAGGATGAGACTTCTTTTTACGTGGCTCAGAACCAATTGGTTACCTAGCAACAGGACCTACAGCTTATTGTGAATCCGAACTGCTTATACCGAGAAATGAATTTCTATCACCAGAAATAAATTCCTCTAATTCTTCATTGGCCGGCCAGAGACTTGAACGCTGACCCAGCAGAGTGCTAGCCGAGAACGATATCGACCCATCCAATGAGGAATTTCAACTTCATTTAAACCGATATAGGTTTTTCATTGTTGATTTTATCGAGGTAATAAACACTCATTATACTAATAATTCTCATAAATTATAACCAAAATCTGATTGTTTCATTTCCTGCTGGAATACTAAAGTTTGCTCGTTCTGATTTCAAAGTCTGCTCGTGTGGTTCTCTCTCTCTCTCTCTCTCTCTCTCTCTCTCTCTCTCTCTCTCTCTCTCAAGAGTGGGGTTATTAATGTAAAATATTTGTGTGGTCACTGATATTAATTTTAGCTTTTGAGATCTGAATGTAGGGTAAATGTGTATAATATTATTTGTAATGGTGCTTATTAGAAGTGTGTTTTGTGAATCTCAAGCAGCTGCATTTCAGGTGATTTTGCAAAAGTTTTCATAAGCTTGTGTAAGGTTAAGTGAATTTTACTTATTATTACCATGGTAAATAAGGTGTATTGAGGAATTTTTGCCTTAGTGAAATTATTATTGGTAAACATTTTGTGTATTTTTGTGTTTTCTTGCATTTGCCATCTCTTAATTTTTCACATTTTATATATTGGTGATTTAACATTTATTTACTTAGCATTTTAAATATTTCTTGATAATTTAACATTGCATACTTAATTTAATTTTCATTTACTAAGATTTTCTTTTCAAATCTTGAGTCATTCTTGATAGTTTAAATTTTGCGTGATTGATTTAATTTCTTGATAAATTAACCTTTGTAATTTAACTCACGAATTAATTAAATTTTGTTTTGTTTTCAAGTAATAGTAAATTTTTTCAGATTGTGAATTCTTATTGTAAATTTTGAATTTAAAAATAAATTTTTATATCTAAAGTTTTTAAAAACAGTGTTACCACCAGTGAATAGGATTAATTGTGTGCATAAGGCAAAGTGATAAACATGTTTTGTTCCTTTAGTTTTGCTGAAGTGAATTAAGACCAGGGAAACAGTTAAAGTTGTTTGATGGATTGATGCCCTTTTGCTCTAGTATATTTCTTATTTAATTGTTGATGCATCACACTTGTTTTGAAAAACTTAGTCTGATTTTTCACATGATAAGTAAGTTTTTTAAGGGATCACTATTACCTTTAGAGTTCTCAGTCGTAAATTTTATTGTTATGAGAGTTCAGGTATCTGGGTGAAGTGAGGTAAATTTGTGAATTCTGTGATTAGTTGTGTAATAACCAGGTACTTGGAACACATTGTGACAATATTCATACGATAATTAGGCCTGCAGATGATAAAAATTCATGACTATGTACTTTTGACCAGCGATATTTTAAAATGTCTATGTAGATTTTTGATAAACTCTATTTAGGTTTCCTAACGAGTCAAAGGGCAACCGTCACCATTTTCCATGCCTAAGCTCACCTGAAGTCGGTATAATGAATACATATTTAATGGGAGTCTGAAATATAAAGGTTTAACAGAAATAAAAACAAAATGCCTTCTGTATATTGTCCATAAAAAAATCCCTCGAGATATAAAGCTTAGATCCTGTGCGTCTTTTACTCCAACACCAGACTGAATTGATACTGAAGATCCAATTAAATTTAATGTTCCAGAGAAGAGGGCGCCGTTTGTGAGCTCTCCTGTGAATTAAGCATCCTTAAGGTAGATTTGTCATCCGAGAACATGCTCGTTAGATCTCGCCCTTTCCCCTCATTTATCCTGATTGTCATCAGCTGCGTCTGAACTTAATTACTCCCACATTTTGCTGGGTTTCACTATGGCAGTTATCCTAACCCTGTGACGTTCTCCCACCCCTCTTTTTTTTCGAACTTGTGGATTCTTTAGAGTGATATCTCTCTCTCTCTCTCTCTCTCTCTCTCTCTCTCTCTCTCTCAGATCACGGCTGTAGGTATATTAGAAGTAGCAACGAACAGTCATTGTGTGACATTGTTCAGTATTCTAAGAATTGCCAGCACATTGTTCAAACAAATTTAACGACCAAGAAACACCGAGTTGGGCGTTGAATTTTATTTAGAATATTGTAAGCGGTTTAGGGGGATTCTCGAGACTGGCGGGCTTGTGATTTATTGGACGTTTTGCAGGCGCAAGATATATTGCATCGTCAGACCGGACCCGTCGACAGGTTTTGTACTTTTAAAGACTGGAAGATGAATGTGAAAAAACCATAATTTCGAGGAAGAGCGTATATTTCCACAAACTTCGAGACATCGCGTTAGGCAGGAGTACCAAAGTTAATCATTTCCAAAATATAATAACAGTACTATAAGCATAAAACCGGAGTTTAGACAAGTATTGGGTTCATTTCTTTTTTTATTCACAAAGACCTTCCAGTGTTCCCTTGTTATGCTAAGAGACGGGAACGGAGCATCACCTGGCACTAATTATAAGATGGATTTCAGCCATTCAAATAACGAATAAATTACACATCAGAGATAAACCAAAATGAGAGGTGAGGACGTGTATCCATACCAGAGTACCATGTGAGGACTTCAATATAGTTTATATGGAGAACTCGAAGTTGGTTGATACTAGTATTCCTACTATAACATGTTAGCAGACCATTTTAAAGTTAACAAGGTCATAACGACTGCTGTCCTTAACTCATTACTTCCAAGATCAATGACATAGTTTAAACCCTGTAACTGATTTTTAAGTATTTTGTATTTCAATTGATATTTTATTATTGGCTGTTAGAAATGGGCCACTTTCGATTTTAGTGCTTTTCGTAATATTACATATTTATGCCATTATTTCAACCGTATCAGTATCTTCCGTATTGAAGAGACGTGATGTTGCTAAACCGTAAGTGAAAATATACTCTCCTCTTGAATTTGTAGTTTTTTCATGTTCATATCGTAAGATATTGATCCTCGGGCGTCGAAAATGGATGGCTTTTTGCTCGAATTGTTTTTTCGCCTTTGGAAAAATTCTAGTGTTAAAATGTTGCTCATGAGTAGAGTCTTATGTCAGACTTCCCGCGTATTGAGTGAGTAGTTGCGCATTTTTCAAAGAAAGTAGTAATTATGATACGAAGTATGTGATTTGATGCCCTGTGGCGTTTATAATATATATAATTTATTTTCATTGTAGGAGAGTGGTTTGTCAGCTTTTTATGACATTGAGCGACTTTTTATTCCAAATGTTGAATGCAGGTAAGAATGCTGTACTGTCATTGCCTGTAATGAATGCTTTCATTTGTTATAAAACATTTTACTCTCTCTCTCTCTCTCTCTCTCTCTCTCTCTCTCTCTCTCTCTCTCTCTCTCTCTCTCTCTCAATGTATGTATAATTTGGTAATTGCTTAATATACCGGAAAAATTGGAAAAAATGGCAGTTGGAACAAGTACGTTTAAAAACACAAAAAACGCCGTGATTTTTCTGTTGCTTTATATTATATTATAAAGATTTTTCTTTAAGATAGATAAATGAGCTGGAGTTTTGCACAATAAACCGGATTACGATGCTTTCTATTGTGGGACTTGTGATCATGGAAAAAAGAACTTTTTGTCATTGAAGTAGAGATGACTGTGGAATGTGCCTTTGTTCATACTGAAAATACATTTATATGTGTAAACCTGATGTTTCCTACCCTTTCAGTTTAATATTTGCAAATCACCCTATCACAGAATAACTATCTATTTATTGATAAACTTCAGGGACTGAATGAAATATCATTTTAAGTTCAGTGATATTGAACGTGGGTCAGGAATAAAATGCTTGGTTTCTGTTACGGGATTCAGTAAAGTGAAAGGTTAAATTCATTTGATAAAGGGAAAGGGAAGCAACAGTGGAGAGTTTTTTGTTTTGTTTTCTAATACTGAAATATCTTTTCAGGTACGTGGTGGTGGTGATGATTTAATAGCTGTGCGAAAGATGCCAAATGTGGGAAGTTCAGGTAAAAATAATTAGAATAATCGACAGTTCTTTGTCCTGCGTTCGTTTCTGTTATTCGAAGTTGTTCAGTTCCAGAAGATTTCACTTTTGTGAAGGGTGGGAATTCATGAGGAGTTTACAGCTCTCTCTCTCTCTCTCTCTCTCTCTCTCTTTGAATTGTAAAGTTTCAGTTTTGCCAACAGTGCGTAATTAGCAAGAACGTAAATGAAAATCTTCTTGCCACATTGTTCTGTGGCTTAAATTGAAAGGGCACTGAATAACATTTGCCCTGACGTAATTAAAAATTTAGACACAACCTCTTTCATTTTAATTGTTCGCCGTTACTTTGCGGAATATGTAGGGAAAACCAATGACTTCGTTCTCATTAATTTCATCTAGGTAATGAGAAGATTGAATTTTCCGTAAAAATGCAGCTAAGCACTACGCTTTGTTGAACAGATATGCTATAGGATATTAGCATATCTGACAACAAAGCGTAGTGCTTGCTGCATTTTTACGGAAAATTCCCCTTCTCATTACCTAGATGAAATTAGTGAGTAGGAAATCGTTGGTGAAATTAATTGTCAGGGTCCATTGTCAGCTCAACTTGAAAGGAAGACATGCGCACAGAATAGGCACTTTGAGGAGTAAGGGACTCCATCAAGATTGCCGATGTTATTTGCCCTTTTTTCCAAGATTTGAAGTAGCGAATATTGATAATAAGAAGAAATTGACACCTCTGTAAATGAAAAACATGTGTTTCTTATTGAATTGGCCTCCATTTGCTGATTGTGAACAGTCATGCATATAGTTGCTAATATGGTGTTAGTGTAAAATTATATTGCTTTTAGAAAAGAAACTCACTTTCTTGGCAAATAAAGGAAAGACTGACTGGGCCGTAAACAAATGCATCCTATTCGTACTGTAGCCTGCGTTTATTGTACAGTAAGCATCTGTGCGCTTGAGTATATTTGTTTGCAAAACATATGTAATTCAGTATGCAGATCATTCTCCCTTATTGTTTTTCGAAAATGGAACTGTAGAAGTAACTAGGATGTAGCTTGATTGAAACAGAGAATGTTTTTGATAAGGGGAAAAGACAAAGGGAATGAGATGCTTAATATGCCGATGGGAGGACTCCGGAAATGTTGTGAAAACTTTTGATATTCATACTAGTGAAATAAAAAAAAAAAGACGAGAACAACCTTTGGATATTAAGTACATAGTACGTATAAATTTAAGGAAGAAGAAACTTCACAGAGGAGCGGGAGAAAGAACTGCGATTTTGGCTGAAAAGATTTTTTTTTTTTTTGGAACTACGACAAGGGTTAGAAGGAAACGAAGAGACTTAGTGATGCTAAAGGCAAGAAATAAAAGGAAATTCACAAAGATGCGACTTGACGCAGTACATGATTTCATATAAACGGTCGTGACAGGAAGACGTTAAAACAGATATTAAGTCATGTAAGGAAAAAGTATGTGTGATTTAAAAAAGATAACGAAGATAATTTTAAAAATACATCCCTGTGTATTTGTTAAATAATTTTAAAGATACACTCCTGTGTATTTGTTAAAAGAGGCAAAAAGATAATGGAGGATTTGTTATACTTTTGTTTTTGCAGAGAAACTGGATGACAAAAATATTTTATTTACAGAGCAAACAGTAAATAAAGAGATTTACACTCTGTAGTGAAGAAGTAGCTGTGAAATTCTAATAGGCAGCTAGGCAATGGTACACTTTTACGGAAACGAAGATTTATGAACTTATGCAAATCACTTAGAAGTTGGAAAGCAAAAAATAGGTGAAAATATGTTGCGATACTGAATGAAAGTCCCAGTGGGTTATTATAATGCAATGGAGTATGGAGACAACAATACTAAAAAGATTAAGATAGAAAATGGTAGAAAAAAATGCATAGAAAGATATTGAAAAGGGGCAGTAAGAGAATTTCAGTGCAAGTATAAAAGGAAAGGGAGACATCGAGGGAGGAACGAAAGAAATGAGAAGATGAAGACACTTCCGCGCCTTATTGAGCGAAGCACCGAGGAAGGAAGTAACTCAGATATGCCGAGAGAGAACAGTAATGAGTTGTGGCTGGGGAGCGAGGGGTCGGGGGGCGCGCTTCGATATTGGTTATTACCAGGAGGTGGCTGGAATTGAAAGATGAAAGAGTGAAAGTTTGGATTTTGCGCGAGTTAGAGAGGATCAAAATGATCTTGGGTGAAGTTAGAGGTTAAACGATTTTTATTGGTATACCAGGTTTAATTAGTACCAGGCTTAAACTGAATAGTTAAAGCGGAGGTTAGTATCTGAAAGCTTTTTACTCCCTGTTCTCCTTTGCAATGAAATGGAGTCTTACTTCGGAAGCAGCAACGTGAGTGGTAACATTAGTTTAAAAGTGTTAAGTGATGCATTTTAAGAAAGTGGTGTTTTTCATGTCATTAAAAATTTAAATAATTTTTAGATTTTCATGTGAGGCTCTAAACTTTATTTTCTAATTGCATCATTATAATACATAATATTAGTAGCTAACTCGTACACATTTTGGGAATTATATTCTATTTCTGAATCCAGTTTAAATTTTTTTATGGTTTTCTTTAGTTAGTCTCCTTCAGATAATCATATCATATCGTTAGTCTCGAAGCTGTATATGCATAGTCTTAGCAGGATGTGCTGTTGTACTAATTAATGATAGTTGGGATCGCAAGGAAGCGTGACAAATCGCTGAACGTTGCAAGTTTTGATTCGAGATAAATCTCCCTCTTAGCATAACAGAAGGTATCCATTTGTCAACTGTTAGAGAAGAAATAGAGCAGTGGTTCGTAACCTTTTCAGTTCCCCTACCTCTTGGTATCTCAGAAAATTTTCTCGTACCCCCATCCAATATAAATACAATACAAACATATGATAAATATGCAATACCGTTGCACTGGCTATCATGTCTCGTACCCTCAGGTTTAAGGTTTCGTACCCCTTGGGGGTAAAGGTACCCCAGGTTAAGAACCAGTGTAATAGAGGTTTTAAAATTTTTGGAATGAGTCATGAGCTATCTATGACGATTGCACATACTAATAAGACAATTCGAGTGAGACTTCCCTTCCAGGACGACCATGACCTCACCAGCAATTTTTTACTCAAAATATTGACTTCTTGTAACTCAGTTGGAACATTCGAACCTTGAAGTCTGTGTTTTTTCTAAATGACTGGACAACTTCTTGGTTTTAGAGTCTCATGAGATGGACTTGCAGACCAGCATTTTTTTGCAAGACAGATGTTGGCATCAGCTTGTTTCTTTTGCTTTAGAGATCTTTTTATGAGTAAGTGATTCATTTTCTCAGCACGACTTTTACTAACAGACACTAGGTGTTGTTTCAGTTCCGTCACCTTTATCTAGTTCAGAGCATTAGCATTGAATCGTTTCATTAAATATCTTAAAATTGGAAGCATCACATGCAAATCCAGAACCATAATCACTGGCAAGCTTAGTACGTGTCGGGCATACTTTAATTCTGATTACACTTTGACTGAAAACAGATAACTTCCAGCTCATAACTTATTTCAGATATGCTTCTACAGTGGATTTTGTATTTAGTACATTGACATGAGGCCCTATCGAGGTTTTGTGTTATATAGAAATAAATTCAAACAAGCCAGGCTATGCACTGATACTGTGAGCAACAAGCGTAAAATTTTCACAAGTACTAACACCACCATTTTACATTCATATAATATGGGCTTTCTCTCTGTAAGTCATTACACACTTGCCATGTGAAGTGAAAAGATGTGAAGCCATGAATATTACTACAGCATCCATCTGTAGTCACAAAACCCACAAGATTGTGGGTCTCTCTATACATGCCCTGATGCATCTGAATGGTACTGCAGATTTGTTTAAGAAAAGTACTGGTTGATACAGAAGCCAAACACCCTTGTGTTGTTAACAATAGAATTTTATTAACAATTATATTGATAACGACTAGCAGTCGATTTTTACGGTAAATTGCACAAAGTCGACTTACAGAATCACAATTAATTTAAATTTTCCACATAGTAATCTAAACAAGTAATTAATATATACCAATTTACAATATTTAACCGTACCAGACAAAGTTTGAGAATTCCTTATGGCTAAGGAGGCCCTGGTAATAACGTCAAGAGGAGACAGATAATGAAAGCCGTGCATCTCCAAGATTTGGAAATGACCAGAAAGAGACTCTGGTACATTAGTGTGCTATCACACGGAAGGAGGTGCATGTGCTTCACAGATCTCAGGCAGCAAGCTGAGCATCTAATGAAGTAATCGAGTTTTGAAAATATGGCCAACCTGAATGTAAATTACACTTGTTTTCCTTCGCTACATCACTGACTTGGACCCCTACACGTGCAGTGAAGAAAATGTTTAAAGACCCTTGAAATGTTCAAGTGCAGGATGCGCATGCACACACATGACGTTTCCATCACAGTACTTTGTTTTAATTCCTTATTATCACTCATATGCCAGAAAAATTGATCCAACTCAAGTTTATGTGAAACATCTACTTTCTGTTCCTCGAATCACTTATTATTATTATTATTATTATTATTATTATTATTATTATTATTATTATTATTATTATTATTATTATTATTATTATTCTACCTGGCATGCTTCTGTTACAAAGTGCACAGCTGGTTCCTTTATCTGTCTCACAGTATTGGTTTATGTATGTATCGTATTTATGCCAAAAAGGAAGCATGTGAACAAACAGGATGATGTATTGTGCTGACGAAGACGCAGTCTTTCTTGTTCTCAAGGAATGACTTATTTTGAATGTGAGACCCATCCGCTTTGCCTGTGTCTCTTCCATTAGTGGTACCTGACCACCAGATGAAGTCTGTTATTATGAATGTCAGTTTTGTTCTGGTTAAAGGAAAAATTTTAAATGGTTTCCTATTTTAATGCCAGCAATTTTATTGAGCAAACGCGAGTCATGGGGGATGGAAACGCACTGGGAATAACTTGTCAGGTCAGACATAATTCTAATGGTTAGTTACTTAGACAGTCGTAATCATTTAGATAAGTTTGTAATTTGGTGAAGAGCTCTCAGGGCCATTACTGAATTAAAGAAATGGAACATTCATCTTTACCCCTGTTGTATGTCACTGTTAAGGATTTCACGCGCTGTTTGTGTGGAGCTGCTGTCACTCTGCATGTCTAGAGAGATACATTGGATATCCTGGGGCTTTTTGGGAAGTTTTCTTCATCATTATATAGTAAGATCTTCATATTTCAGACAGGTCTGTTCTCAGAGGAACCAAAAATGACATGTGAAATAAAATCCTTACCATATTCCTACCCTTTTCTTCGTGTGATATTACTTGGGTGACGGACGTCGACAGCTTGCATCCTTGTGTTAGAGTGACAGCAGAATGCAGCAGAATGTATATACGTGTTTTTATTTGTACACAGGAATTTGTTTATTTCTTGTACACATATATTCACTGTTTTCACCAACAAGGCGTTCCTGTCCAACGGGAGTGACCCCAGGGAAACTTCAACTAATGTCCTTCATTCTCTTTGCATGAACAATTTATCTTTCATTCTCCCCTCATGAACAAACCTCTGTAAAACTCTCCGATCCACATTTATGCAAACCCTTTACCACTTCTTCCTGTTTCTACATTTCACACCCTTTTAATCTTTCTGACTCGACTTGTACTATAATCACAATTCATGACAACAGCCTTCGCATTTGTTCTCTCACATTTAACACCCGCACGTCGTTTCGTAAGGGGAGTTGATTCGTGCGTAGCAGTCCCTTTGTATAAACAGTTGTAACCCCGCAGATCCCTATTGTCTTTCAAACCCTCCCTCTTTAATTCATCTTTTTTTCCTCGGCTCTAATCTTCTCAAACTCTTTCTGTTTCTATTTTCAGTACATAGCTGGAGAATGGGACAGTAGATCGTCAATATAGGTTGACGTAAGGAAAACACGCAAAAATTGTGTTCAACTTTCAATGTTGTAAAATATCTCCAGCTCTTGAGAATGATGTCAAGGCCCATATTGATAAGGTTATTCAAAATATGGCCTACATTATTATAGATTGTCGGGTATATATATACAAAAAATAAATAAACCAAGAGATTTTTGCTCAGTTTCTTGCAAGAAAGTAATTAGATATATTTTTCTTATGGTGGCATATATACAGACTGCGTCTTGCCACTTATGCCTGTCACCCATCCAATGCTTAACAGACTTAGTATTGCTTGACTCCGCCTGGCAAACCAGTGGTTAAGTAATGACACAGAATGATCTTGCAGAAGTTGTTTGCAGCAGCTAGTTTATATTCCAAAGAATCTGGGAAAAGCGGAGGAGAGGTGAAAAGGATAAATTCCTGTCTTGAATAGAAGCTAATGACGTCTAGCATCAAAGCCATTGCGGCAAAGGTGATAACGAGCTATGTTCTCGGAATTATTAGCGGAATTTGTTTATTCACCATTGCGGAATTTACTGGAGCGGGGGTTGTTGCTATTATGCGAGTTTGGAGTGGAAATAACTAAAGAGGATGAAGATTTGAGTTTTATGGGTTTACCAATAAAATTCAATGGTAATGTAGAACTTTCTTATACATAGGGAAGTATTGTCCGTTACATGCTTTAAAGGTAATGGTTTCTGGATGCTACCGTGTCGTGTCTAATAACTTCACGGTTTTTGGTTGAATGGTTTCCTTAATTCCTGCAATCGCAAATTCAATCCAAGTCAAGTCTCTTTATTCATTCAAGTAACCACAGTTACATGTTCATTCATGTTGTAAGTTTTTTTTTTATGACCTTTAAAATGGGGAAATGATTTTATTTGATTATCATTATACATCTTACAATGATAAATCGCTATGGTCACCATAAAAAAAATCGAGATTAAAGTCGAAAGAACACAGTTTGAAAAACGAATAGTAAAAGTAATCGATTTTATTGTCGAAATTGCGAGATTGTTTTAACTGCCAAACATTTGAGGAAATTCTCGAGTGTCATTCAAGAGTGGAGGTTGAGGGCTGTTGAAGGAAAATAAAAGATGTATGTAGTTGAAATGCTATTTGTCCTAGGCTGAAAACAACATTTTTTTGTTTGTTTGTTTATTTAGATACAGCTCAGACATTTTTTATGCCAAGGATGACATCTTTACGGAAGGAATTTTCTTGCTCTTAGCCTCGACTTGTGTGATCATTGTCGATAATAAGGAGGACATCCCTCTACAGGACTCTCCAAAATTACAGCACAGACTCTTACCAAAATTTTCGATACTAAGGATGGCATCTTTTTCAGGAGGATTTGTCTTAATTACAACTAGGAATTATATTAATTTTTTTAATGCTAAGTATGACATCGTTTACAGAAGGAGGAGAAGGAGGAACATTTTTGTACTTCCTGTACAGGAGGAGTTCTTCACTTAACATGAGACTTGTGCAAACATTTCCTGTACTGAGGATGATTTCCTCTACAGAAGGACTCATCTAAATTACAACTCAAACTGTTATGAACATTTTCGATGATAAGGATGAAGTCCCTTACAGAAGGACTTTTTAAATAGCAGCTCGGACTTTTGTAAACATTCTCGACAATAAGGATGACATCCTTTACAGCTCGGACTTTTATGAACATTTTTGATAATAAGGATGGCATCCTTAACAGAAGGACTTTTCTTAATAACATCTCGGACTTTTACGAACATTTTCGATAATAAGGATGGCATCCTTAACAGAAGGACTTTTCTAAATAACATCTCGGACTTTTACGAACATTTTCGATACTAAGGATGACATCCTTTACTGAAGGCCCTTCTGAATTACAGCTGAGTTTTGTGCGAGCTTTATTGATCCTAAGAACAACATCATTTTAAAAGCACTTCACCTTGTTGAGGAAACGGCTGCTTCTGAAATGTATAATGAAGGCAAGAGTTATTTTGGGGGAATATCCTAAAATTAGTATGAAAATTTTTAAAATGAATATAATAAATAGTTGTCTTTGTTAATGATGATCGATTTTTTTAAAATTTCTTAGTTCGTTTAATGTTGTATATTTTATTGTGAAAAACGACGTGAAGATCGTGAAATATCTGCAAGTGGAGACAATATTAGAGTGGTAAAATTTCAGTTAAGGTTCTTAAGAAATTTCCAACTAAGATTATTTAGCCGTTTGTGCCAATGATTATGTGAGAGTTGCAGAATAAGAGTTACGAAATACTTGATCGCCATGTGGGTCTTTCACAGTATAATTAACTTCCTCGAAAAGATTACGAGTGATCATCATCATCATCATCATCGATGTTCTGCTGGAAGAGCATTCAAGGTTTTGCTCCAGTAATCGTTTGGTCCTGATATTCAGGCGAGCTATATCCTCTGAGTTATGGGTTCATAGTATAGGAAAACGTTTATTCCTACCATAAACCATCGGAAGCTGTATATGCCTAGGCTCTACACCGCCTCCATTGCTCGTTAGGCTATTCAGAAGAACCAGTGATGATGAAACGATCGCGGAAAGTGGAAACTATTTAATTTTACTTCTTGCACAGGAGGGTAATTTTCGAAAGAGTAAAGGTTCGCTTTTCATTTGGAAGTGATTCATGGTGCTTGTTAAGTTCGTCTTTTCCTGTTACATTTATTTTTTTACTTTATATTCACAACTATAATTTATCTCTTTGGATGACTCCGGAATCATAATTTATTCAAGAATTTTGTGATCAATAGCATTTGGATTTTTTTAAGAATGATATATATCACTAAAGCGCCTCCCGAGAGTGGCATTAAAGTTTAAAAGAAATGTAAAAAGTAGTTCTTTCACTGAATTATGTATATAAATAAATTTGTACAGTATATTGTTACGGGTTACGAGGAGCTGGACTGCGTTTTTTTAATTTATACTTAATAATCCTGGCCTTACAAAACCCCCCATAAGTAAAGAAATAGAAAAAAATGCAAAAATCACTTTCACCAAGTGAAAGTGACTTTCTTAACAGTAATTTATTATTCACAATCACAACATGGAAGAAATTACCAAGGAAAATGGGACACCTTCACTAAATTGATTAAGTTGGAATTTACGCAACAGCAGTGCTTGAGTGAACTGGATAACACGTCACAATTACACTGGCCACTTGCAAGTGGTCCCTTAAGCCAATTAGGCAAGAATTCCTATCAACCAGGTAGGGGCTGTTTTCTTCAGGCAATCGGGAAACACAGAGTCACGGCTTGGCTTGTAACGGCCCTAATAACACTCCTGGAAATGAGACCATTCCAGGCAAGACTAACACAGATATTACAGTCTCAAAAATTTTAATAAATGCGAAAACTGGAGGGAGATCCTTTACTCTACTCGCTAGCAAGGGGTGAGGTTTACGTTATGCACTATCAAAGAATTACACATGGGATGTAGATACACTGTTTAAATTGAAGAGACAAAAAGTTACTTGAGCAATGAAATGCGAGAGAGAGGCAATAAAATGAGTCCAAGAAAAGACACTGGCCAACCAGTTTCCCTTCTGGGCACGTACCTCCGTTGCTTCCCGTATTGTTTGCACACACAACCATATGTTGGTGTGATCAGGGCTACTCTTGGACAGTGTCCGGCCGTCAGGGTCACAAAGGGGTCCAATGTGAGTGAGAAGTTTGGGTTCCCACCTTCTACACGGTTTCGGACGTCACTCGGACCGTGAGTTCGCCGTGATAGCAAGTAGGTTTGTAACTGAACTGGCTTTGGTTGTTGTTTAAGTTTAAGCCAGCCTTGTGCTGGCACGGGCTCTTGCTCCTGGAGCAGCCCGTAAAGTGGTTTTGGTGGTTACCCTCGCCTTATAAAGGATTCGATTGTTGCTGGGGGCATCGCTCCAAGCTGCAACGGCTGCTTGTACCTGGAAGAGGGAAAGAGGGTGTGCCAGGAGAAAAGGTTGAAAGAACTCAGTTGGTGGTAGATTGAATCTTAGGATTAAGACAGAAAAACAACTACCTACCCTTGCACGTCCTCTCTCTCGGGGCACATAAAGCCCATCCCTGAGAAGGGTGAAATTGTTAATGGCTAAAACTCTCCTGTTGCTCTTATGTCTATGTCTATCTCCCCTACTGACTGGTATTCTCCCATACAATTTCTTAAGAGTGAGCAATCTGGCAATATTCGTAAATATATATATATATATATATATATATATATATATATATATATATATATATATATATATATATATATATATATATATATTGTATATATATATATATATTATATATATATATATATATATATATATATATATATATATATATATTATATATATATATATATATATATATATATATATATATAATATATATATATATATATATATATATATATATATATATATATGTGTGTATACAAATATATAATTTTTAGACATGGTGCATAAAAGGCTGTTATAGCAAACTCAGATGTTTTAATACTATTCAGTGTTTATCATTAAAAGGACTCGTTCTCTGTATTGTTAATTATGTTAAGAATTAGTCATTAAAATAATAAAGGAGATTAATAGGTGGCATTTGATGTAGCTTGATAGCTATGATACCAGCAAATGCATTCAGGTGTTAAAAGAGGCGATTTACATTTCAGTAGTAGATAGCTTCAGAACGAAAACCTTTTATCATAGGTGGGAAATTAATAAGATTTTTGAAGGAAAAGTTGATGTCGTGATAGTAGCTTTACCCGAACATTGCGAATGTTCTTTGTGTCTTCAAAGTGTGAGGGATTTTGTGCTGATCTGCTCTCTAGATCTCTGCAAAATAACTTCTTTTCTCAACTACAATCATGGAACAATGGTTGTATATTGTGCAGTATAGATGACAGGCCCTGCCTTTCCCATCGTTCCCCAGTTGTTTCAAATTTTATTGGCCGTGTAGGAAACTGTAGAAGCTATTTAGAAGAAAATCTGCAGAAAAATGAGAATATCAAGAGTAACATTGTTTCCATTCAATTTAAGGATATTTTATTCATTATCAAAGTTAGTAATACGTTCATTGTAGTATTTCAGACAAAATTAGCACACATGTGCATATACTTGTTCAAATTCCCATTAACCGTACCACCACCGGTCACTGGTGATATATCCCTATGCAGTCTTCCTTCGTCCCATTTTATTATTATTATTATTATTATTATTATTATTATTATTATTATTATTAGCCGGGATGCAACCCAAGTTGCAAAAGCAAGATGTTGCAAGGTCAAGGGTCCTAATAGGGAACGAAGCCCATTACAGAAAATAAAAGTAAAGAATTAGAAATAAATTAACAATTAAAGAGAAATAAAAGGAACACAAACAAGGTAAATAACGAAGTGAAATGATTAGGGCAAATAACAAGCTCATGTCAGCCTGTTCAGCAAAAAAGCACTTACAACAAGTTTGAACTTCTGAAGTTCCAACTTTTCAATACAGTATTAGGAAAATCATTCCACAATTTGGTAACAATAGGACTGAAACTTCTAAAAACTGTTTGGTATTGAACCTCACAATAAAAAGGGGGAGTGTGTTAGAATGGTACCAGATCTGGGAAGATCTGAATGCAAAGGAAGGACAGAGTTTTGAAATATGATGTATTGCACAGTGAGCTAATTGAACGAAAATGCCAGTCATTAACAGTAATTATTATTATTGTTATTGAGAAGATGAACCCTATTCATATGGAACCACTCCACAGGGACCACTGAATTGAAATTCAAGCTTCCAAACCAAAAATATGGTGTTCATTAGGAAGAAGTGAGAAGAGGTAAAAAGTACAGAAAGAAGAGATCTCATTTATTAAAAGCGAAAAAATAAATTAACAAACTAATAAATAGATAAAAATGTATTAAAATGGATGGATAGTAATACATTGCATCTTCGCTTGAACTTTTGAATTTCCAGTTGCACGACATCCACAGGGAGACTGTTCCACAGTACAACGGTGCGAAGAATAAAGGACCTCTGCAACTGAGAAGTTCTACAGTGAGACACATTTACTGCATATTGGTGGTGCTATTTGGCAAATCTGGTTGCTCTCAGCAGGAAAAGGGGATCAGGGATCAACTGTGAATGTGAAAGATCTGTTAAAATAGAAAATATGAAAAAGTGACAAACAAGAGACCATCCGTCGATGGTGCAAATTATGGGTGACGACGTTAAACACGCGGACAACAAAGTACGAGCATTAGCAGTTGTAGGACAGTGTTTATTTACTGCGCAACTCATATAACATTCTAGGTGTCATTCTTGACTGAAAATTCATAGTTGTAAACCTATCTGGTCTACTTCTTCAACTGAACGAAAAATGGATATGCTGTAAAATACTTTCAAGATTTTTGTTAACCTTGAGTGAATGTTTTAATTCTATTTTTCTGTTTTAATGTTCTGAATATTGTTCCCAGTTTGGTTTTCAGCAGTTTACTTGCATTTAAGTCTTAGGATAACAACATTAGTTCTATTACAGTTCTTAATAGGGATTTTGAGTGTAGAGTAATTCAAATAAGTTTTAGTACTGCTTTCGATTTAGTACATCACAGTGCACTTATTCACATAAATTGCTGTTGATGAGATCTTTAGCAAACCATTGTGTCTGCAGTTCCACAGGGTAGTGCTCTTGATCCACTGTTATTTTTATATGGTTGTTTGTATGAAAAACAAGATTGTTCAGTATGCCGATGAGCAACACTTGTGGGTGTAATGAAGTCTCCACTTATGAGAACTGAAACTGGCCTTAGTCTCAATCGTGACATGGAACGGATTAGCGAATGTAGTCGGTGGAGTATGAGGCTGAACTTCAGTAAAACGAAAACACTGTTGATTAGCAGATCTCGTACAGATTTGCCACCTCATCCTACCCTCCAGATAGTTGGTTCGTGGTGGTTGGTTTATTTCACTACTAGCAGGTGCTGACTTTCTTACCTGCTAATAGTAGGAAATAAACCAACCACCACGAACCACTCTATCTAAAAGAAATAAATATCTGGCAGAAGCAGACAGCCATACCGGAGAACAGTATATTCTAGTAAAAGAAGGGCAAATGACCTGAAACAAGTTGCGTTGATTTTATCACTGTTATAATACATGAGGCCTTTCATACAATACCTAACTTTCGTGCGCCATTTGCTGACACATTTATTAGGCGTTTCTCAAAGGTACGATGCGAGTCAAAAGATACATCTAGAATAGTTAAAGCTTCAGACTCATTCAGAAGAGTCCCATCCACCTGGAGGGTAGGATGAGGTGGCAAATCTGTACGAGATCTGCTAATCAACAGTGTTTTCGTTTTACTGAAGTTCAGCCTCATACTCCACCGACTGCATTCGCTAATCCGTTCCATGTCACGATTGAGACTAAGGCCAGTTTCATTTCTCAAGTGGAACTTCATTACACCCACAAGTGTTGCTCATCGGCATACTGAACAATCTTGTTTTTCATACAAACAACCATATAAAATAACAGTGGATCAAGAGCACTACCCTGTGAACTGCAGACACAATGGTTTGCTAAAGATCTCATCAACAGCAATTTATGTGAATAAGTGCACTGTGATGTACTAAATCGAAAGCAGTACTAAAACTTATTTGAATTACTCTACACTCAAAATCCCTATTAAGAACTGTAATAGAACTAATGTTGTTATCCTAAGACTTAAATGCAAGTAAACTGCTGAAAACCAAACTGGGAACAATATTCAGAACATTAAAACAGAAAAATAGAATTAAAACATTCACTCAAGGTTAACAAAAATCTTGAAAGTATTTTACAGCATATCCATTTTTCGTTCAGTTGAAGAAGTAGACCAGATAGGTTTACAACTATGAATTTTCAGTCAAGAATGACGCCTAGAATGTTATATGAGTTGCGCAGTAAATAAACACTGTCCCTCAACTGCTAATGCTCGTACTTTGTTGTCCGCGTGTTTAACGTCGTCACCCATAATTTGCACCATGCACTAATTTTATGTACTTCTGTTACAAAATTCAGCAGCCACCGGTCATTACTCAGGAGATGAGCTTATTGCAAGGAGTGTAGCATCATCTGTATAAACAGTAACTTGTTTCCAAGACCAAAACACGTATCGTGGCCATATAATAAAAAAAAAAAAGGAATGGGTTACGAGCACTACTTTGGGAAACTCCAAAGACTACATTGCTGTATTCACTGTAGTTCCAATCAACAAGTAATCTTTTCAGTCTAATAATCAGAAATTCAATATCAATACTAAATAAATGATATGTCAGCTCCCAGCTGTCGAACTTTGACAATGCGGGATTGATGATTAACACGGTCAAAAGCACCGCCAAGTGAAGACCAATCTTGCAGTCTTAATGACCAGAAATTATGGATTTCTGTACGATACTAGAATTATATGACGAGTATCACAAGCAGGCCTTGTGAAAGCCAAAATGCAAACTAGGGACCAAATGATGTTTTGCCAATAGACGTTCAAAAACTTTACTTGTTTTAGAAATTGGACTGTACGCAACAAGGTTATAGCTACCCCAGCCTCATTTACCTAATGGAGTGATATTAGCAATTCTCCAAAAACTGCAAAAAGAACTACTTCACACTAACTTATGAAAAAAACAGACAACTTCAGAGTCATCGGCAGTTTTCACCAAACTCCAAGGGGAAATACTTTGAGGGTCTACACTTCATAAGCATCATGGGTTGAGTAAAAGATGCCTAATTTAACGGGACCAAAAAGCTAAACTGGTCAGTTTAATTTCAGGAAAACAGTAATGAGGTATATCGTGTTTCTCTTTGCTCTACTTACTGTCAAACACACCAGCCGAAAGGGTTGCATGCTCCCTTGGCCAGTGGGTGACAGAGTCGTCTGATATAGGTGACCGGGGAACTATTCTACACCAAGAAGCAGCCCGCTATTTGTGTTGCAGAGTTGTACCAGAAAGGGTTTCTTTCTTAGTTAATGTTATTCACTTTTAGTTGAAATATAAACTCTGAGCTGTAGTTCAATGTAATTGTTCCATGTTCGGTCTAATCTACTCTTTTCAAAATATTTTAGGCCTCTTTTTTTTTTTCCTCCAAGTAAGCATGTCACCAGTGAACAAGACTTTTTCCCTAATACTATAATTTGCGGGCGAAATTCTGTTTAGAATACCAGTGCATGAATGACTTTGCCACTGAAGTTAAAGTGTGCCCACATGATTGGAAATAACTTCCATTAGGAGGGAAAACTTGCGACTCCACATACTGAGAGCTCCAAAATAGCTCATCGTTAATTTAGCTGGATTTAGGGAATTTTGCTACCCGCATTTTTTCCTCTCATTTAACCGCGGTATTTCTAACATCAAAACTATAGCATTTCATAGTAAGGGAGAGAGAGTGAGAGAGAATTTTTTTTTTTTTTTTTTTTTAGATAACTTGAACACCACAGCCCTTTAGAGAGTGACAGCTGAAGCCTTAATTGATGTTGGAAGGGTACGGGAGGAACTGTAACTCCTTTGGCCAATTTGTAAAAGCCCTCCCTTGTATTGAATGGTAAGGTATGGAAAGATAATTCATATTTAGACAGAAAAAAAACCAAAAGGAAGCATTTAAGGAAAGCTATTATATTCCATTAATTAGGTTGCCTTGCTCAATCTCGATAAGCTTACTCGAGATCTTCCAAGTGTCTGATAATTAGGAAGTCGAATCGTATTAATACAAAGAGATCAGCAGAATAATGCCCATAGCGTTCTCAATAGCTCTCCCAATTAGCTCATGAATGTAGGGCCTCTTCCTTTGCCATTTAATTGTCTTTGAGTCCATTTAGCAGCTCCATATCTTTCAGGTATATTGGACAACCCCTTACGGTTTATTATCCTTCCTCGCAGCATGCAATGTATATCAGGAAAAAAAAACCTTTTCCATCAGACTCTCTCTGTGTTCTAGAAAAATGACTCATAAATACTCATAACATGGATATAGTAAGTTAGTCGCCAATGGTATCTGAGGAGAAAGTAAAGACACGTTTGCCAAAGAAAACCAAATCTTTCAGCAATAAATTAATTTTTTCATAAGCGTTTTAAGTAAAGTTTGCTTTTGTGTTGTATTCTAAAATTTCGAAAAACCAACGCAGCACAAATTAAGATTTTGCAAGGAAATAAACCGTCTGTGGAAAGTGAACACTTTGAGGCCTTGCCAAAAACTTTCCCTAATTGTTATGGGGAAGTACTTGTTTTATTATTCGTGCTTGGCTTGCCTGAGATAAGCGGGCGCATAATACTCTTAAATGTTTAACCATAAATCACTCCATGAATTTCTAAAAGAAATGTGTTATATATTTCAGTATTTTCATACTGGAAGATGTATATTTTTTATTGTATGTTCTAACTAGTTAGAGCATTATTTCCCTCCCTCCTGCTTATGAATTAAGTTCGCTGGTGGTACCTCAGTTCAATATTATACAGTATATACTAGCGAGAGGCGTGCGCTATGCCTCGCAGGGCAGGAGGGCAGTTGAAGGACTCCCTGTTTAAACGCGGCTGCCAGTCGTGAACTGGGTCTTTCGTCTTAAGGACTCCTCTTCAGGTGTTTCATTGGCCTCATACAAATCAACGTTGTAGTACCTATGGTCATCGTCACCATTAATAAATCATGTGGCGTCCAAGATCCCAGGAAAGACGATAATTACCTTCTTCATCAGAAAACCCTGAGAAGAACCGATTTCTCAAGTTCCCAAGGTTGGGGCACTGAACCAGTGCAAAGTTCTGCACAGAGACTGATGGCAATAATAGGAAATACACTTTCCCCTGAACGAATTCTTGGCATGGGAGAATTTTGATACAAACTAAGTGATACAGAGTACAATGCAAAAATAAAAGAAATAGTTTAATCATCTGGAAAACAAAAGTAGAGTAATAAAGAGCATTCTGTTAATGAGAAATCAAGCTGCAATGATTTTCTTATCAGATCTTCCAAGGAATCCTGCCTTCCTCTTCTGGGAAGGAGACTCCCCACCTAGGGTATCCTCAAAGAACTGGCCTCCTTAAGGAGCCTTTGGCCCTCACCCTTGGGGCACTCACCAGGCTCACTTCCCCAGCCTGGCAGGATACTCGTACATTCATAATTCGTTGTATTGTAATGGAGAATAAGGTCAAAATAAAGTCAGTCTCTATACATATACGAATTTTGGACTCAAAAGCATTATCTCTACCCCTCTGACAGAAAACTTGTTGAGGAAAACACTTGCAACCTGAGACCGTTTTAACATCCTACCATAACGGTCTCGGTTAAAACTGCTCCAAAGCCGAGAAGATTTAAGTGTAAAAATGTGTAGTGACGGGCGTAGGGATACTGGAGTATCGATACCGCTGATGCCAGGGGTGAGAAAAATGGAGCTTGGAATAGTTTATTTTTGTAGATGATGCAGTGATTGAGATGCTGAAGAGAAGCTAGAAACGCTAGTAAAAGTGTATTGTGTTTGTAAGAGAATTCAAAGAAAGATACTTAACTTTGATAGTATTCAGTGTATTATTATTATTATTATTATTATTATTATTATTATTATTATTATTATTATTATTAGGTAATTCAGCCAGAACATTGAGTTATTTTGCTTTCACAGGATGGACTTTAAGGATTTGTCTTTATTAATGATGATATTTACTTAGGTAGCGGACAAAGTCAATAAATTCGTTAACATTATGTGTGTTGCACATAGTCTGCTTCTTTTACTTTGGTCCAATTAAAAATTTCAGAATGATATTCGAGTTGTTTTGAAGATGTTCGACCTCGTAATTTTCTGTTTTTTATAATATTTGCCAGGTTTATATTGTTTTTTTTTCTCCTTATGTTGTGTTATTTGTTCCCACGGTTGTGATTTTTGAACGAGTAAAGCAGAAGGAAAGTGACCCACCATCCCCCCCCCTCTCTCTCTCTCTCTCTCTCTCTCTCTCTCTCTCAGATGTCATGGTTTATTTTGAGAAAGCGTGATTACACGCCGAAGGAGAAAGCGGAAGGACTTTGACGATAGAAGTGGTAAAAATCGATCTTCAAGTATCCGCCCTGGAACCTATATGGTCGTCAAGCCAAATACCGAGTGCCACCCACAGGGCTCCATGGGGATATGGGTGGAGGAGGAGGAGGAGGTATTGAAAGAAACGAGAGTTACATCCCTGGAAGAGAAGTGAACGGTAGAGGGAAAAGGGTGAAAATTTATCAAAGCGAAAGGAGGCAGTTTGTTATGTCACCAAGATTTTATATCTTTACTTGAGTGTCCTTCATGATGGGTTCTCAGTGTTGGTAGGGACTGGGAAAGGGAAATGGTTTGGCCACTAATGATTTTTCACGGATACTTTCATAACTTTTCTCTGGAAAAATATCTGGAAAATAAAGAAGGTTGTTCAGTATTTTGACATTCACACGCACGTATGCAAATACATACGTATATACATATATGTGTACGTATATACATATATATGTACACCTGTACATGTGTACATATGTATATTTACACACGTATACATGTATTTCTCTATTTCTCTCTCTCTCTCTCTCTCTCTCTCTATATATATATATATATATATATATATATATATATATATATATATATATATATATATATATATATATGTATGTATATATATATTATATATTATATATGTATATATATATAGATAAATATATATATATGTGTGTTTATATATGTATATATTATATCTATATATATATATATATATATATATATATATATATATATATATATATATATGCGTGTGTATAAATTATAAAATTCATATTTAATATCACAAAGTTCTTTTATGTATGTTCATGTTCATAACCAGAGTGCGTTGTGATACTAGGTACGATATAATTTTAGTTGCGTTTCACCTTGTTTAGAGCAAGGTATTATCTTTATTATTCTCATATCGTAAATTATTACCATCCCGAATAGATATGTAGTTCATTGTCCACTTAGTTCCCCATCTTCAAATCAAGTACTGTGTTTGTATCATAGTTTATTTCTTCTTTCTCTTTTCTATCCTCAGTGCTGTCTTTGAGTAGAACCTGTTGTATGAATGTTTTGATAAAGAAATAAAGTTCTGTGATATGATCTCGGAAACTGCATATCGAAATTGGAAGAATCAGTCGAGCAATAGAGGATTCACAAACAGCCTCGAGATATCTCGTTTCCTCTTCAGTATGGGTATGTTGAAAGAGGAGATCAGATGTCTTGGAAATGCTTGTGAATCGTGCACTAAACTTCAAATTTGATGTTTCACTGTAATACCTGCGATAGCTTCAGTTGTTCACTGTCCTAATTACCTGCAAAGAGACAACAGAGAACGTTGTGTTACTTCGGATAGATAAGTGAGTAAACGAGTAGCATCATCACCAGATAATTCAGGGTTTCGGATTCCACGTAATCCGTAACCATGCAATATTTATTACAGTACATACAAGTACAATTTCATTTTGCATTGCAGACACTTTAACTCCTCTCCCTTTTCCCTCTCCGTACCTCAAACAGGTGAATAATTCATCGTCTTCAAACTGTGTAACATGATGTCATTTGATAAGTCTCCTTGCCACCCTATCTCGAAATAGTGGGTCATTTTGGGTATATGAATGTGTTATCTCTATTTTCGTCTACTACAGAAGGCATAACAGTGAAACACGCACAGCTAAGTTTTGTTTTCCTGAATAAGGTAGCTGTGTTAATGTTTGATCTAAGAAGTGGCAAAGATCGTAGAGAGAGAGAGAGAGAGAGAGAGGAGAGAGAGAGAGAGAGAGAGAGAGAGAGAGAGAGAGAGAGAGAGAGAGGCTATTGTATATAGTAAGCAGAGGGAAAAGGAAACACACCTCGAGAGTTTTGCCATGCATGTTGATGTAAGAGGACCACTAGTAAGAAATTTGGTGAAGACTAAAACAAAGTAAACTCACATTAGAGGAATCTTTTGGTGGTAAACCTAATTTGAATTCTAAGGAATAAAACTGTTGGCTGTGTACTTACAAGGGCTTAGATTACTTGGGACCTTTTTTACGCGTCTTTTCTTCTCTATTTATCATCTTTTTTATAATTATCTTGCAATCAGATTGTTTTCTTTTGCAATGTGTGGGTATATATTTACCTTAAATGATGGATGGTTTGTACCTCGTGAGGTGATTTATTTATCTGGACTTTAATTCCCTTATGTCAAGCTCGGTTTAATTTATATTTAAATAAGTGCAAGCCTTTGATACCTTTTCCCTTTAATCTGACTTTTTTCTGACAGTGTGTCGTATCCAGTGTCTTTTCATTGCTATCATAATTTTTGACAAAGTATATTGCAGACTTAATGCCATTGCAGTTTTAGCAGCATTCGTAAGTTTTAACGTTGGTGTATCTCCTGAAAATCGAAAGCATCGGCCTGGGTTAAGATTCTCAAAAAAATGTGATGTAAATGGCTGAAATAAATGTTCATAAAAACATTAATAATTATTCAAAAATTTTTACAGTATGTAGTAACAATTACTAATTGTCTGTCTCCAACGAATTGATGTACATTTTATGGTGATATTTATAGTATATAATACATATTTGATGGTTTTCTATATTTTAAAAGATGTCATTTGTTTGGTGATGCGGAGATGTTCGACGTGAAGCTGGTCACTCACCACACCATTGCTTCTAATATTGGGAGGTGGAACCGCCCCTCTCTCTCTCTCTCTCTCTCTCTCTCTCTCTCTCTCTCTCTCTCTCTCTCTCTCTCTCTCTCTCTCTGAGGTTCTTGTTCTACATGTTCTACGCAAACCTTTCATGTCAAAAGCTATCATCGTTTTTCTGTCTTTTGCATTCGATAGCCGTACTTCACCTGGAAAGAAGTGGCTCAGACATCATTTAATGCATCGGAATTTTTTATCCCATGTATACTTCACTTTTATTACTGTTTTATATTTTCATTCTTGTCTTTTCTCTATTTTCGTGATAACGTTAAATGTGCATACGTTTTCACCTTGTATTTTACTGAATATTTTGCACTTGTAAAACAAAGATATCAGTCATTCTTTTCTGAAAATAAAAAGGGGTTTGCGAGTAGTTAATCAGTAATTCAGTGTAAAAAAAGTGTTTAATGGTTCAGGTATATTTAGAAGTATTTTTGTAATTTTCAAAAAATTCATCAATACTGCACAGTATATAGTGTTATATTTCTTTGTCCCGTGTGTAAGTTGTCAAATAACGGATTATAGTAAGTATTTCTTAACATAATTTTACAATACAGTTTGAAGTCTTATTTTGAAAAATCGCATATTTTATATTCGCTAAGTTTGCTTAGATAAAAGTTAATGCCTTTTAGTGGTACGTTCATTCTTTCCTACAATTTTATTAGCCTATTTTGTCTGCTTAGTATATTGCTCTTATATTTAGGACTAGCTAAGCAACCCGGCGTTGCCCATGAAAACTCTGAATGACAGTCGATCATTTACCTTAGAAAGGAAGTAAAACGTGGTGTGGTTTTGATTAAGATGTTTATTTAAAGCAGTGAATTCTAGACAGAATTATTACTCACAGGAAAGAAAACATTTTCAATAACAGTACACATACTTTACACGACTAAAGAATTCAAAGGTGATGCAGGAAAATTTTTCTAAGCATGGCCGCAATTCCAGTTGCACTACTCAGCCCGACACTGAGCGAGAAAATGTACGAACCCTCGTTCCTGACACCCCACGTTTTCACACCATTCCAAAATGTTATCCCATGGCTGGTTCTTTGCCGGGGCCCGCAGTAAATAAGGTACCCCAGAGGACGCAGGTACAGGTTTGAAGCCTATGCAAAAACCCTCCTTAGGTAAAATTGGGGCCAAGTGCAAATTTTGTCTAGATTGGTCAAGCTTTTCGGACTTCTATAGAGCACAAGTTTACGTACATACAAGTTTAATTACATTCACATTATATATAGATAGATAGATAGGTAGATAGATAGATAAAGGTTATCGACATGATTGGATGGAAGGCATTTTACCAAAGTTCTTTCCTTGACCTTTTCTGCAGGTCCCTCCTCTCGCTGCAGGATGATTTTGGCGTCCTCTGTAGATGCTGCTTTAACCATGTCCGTTTTTTCTTTCCCCTCCATAAAGATACGGAATCTTTTCGCTTTTAACATTTTTCTTGCTCCTCCCACCAGGGAAGAAAAATAGCTTCTTTCGGGGTTAGGTAATATGGTTTTTGTTTCCATCTTTTCTCATATTTCATTTGGGTCTTTGTTAGGTTAAGTCACCTTCTAAGAAACAGTGGTGACCATAATGGGAATGAATAGGTATCATTTATCACTTTTTTAACA
The DNA here is from genome assembly GCF_040412425.1 of Macrobrachium rosenbergii. Lineage (NCBI taxonomy): Eukaryota > Metazoa > Arthropoda > Malacostraca > Decapoda > Palaemonidae > Macrobrachium > Macrobrachium rosenbergii. The sequence continues at coordinate 55,671,746 of NC_089796.1, forward strand.
TGCAGCATTTTCTTTGCATATTGTAATGTTTTGTGAAAGACAGTATATTTAGATTCACTTCACAAAGGAATCTTCATATACTAAAAGTTCATTCTAAGCCTGTAATGCCGGCGACTTTGCTGATTTATGATGCTCGGGGAGACGTCGGATAAATACTTTTTAGAGAGAGAGAGAGAGAAAGTTGTCTCTCTGTGCAGGGAATGGGCAGTTTATAGCAGAATGTTTTCATGAAAAATAGGCTAAAATATGAACATGGCCTCAGGTTTACTTTCATATGTTAGGAACCTTTACCTGTTATGAACTCGAAACGGACACTAATGTAATTTTCGACTAAAATTATCAGATTTGACGAGTAAAAATTTTTTCATGAGTTCACCCTGTTAACTGATTTTCGTGTATGTCGTTCAGAGATTATTTTTCACGTTATCGACGTTATGTTTAATCATTTCCCGCGGGTAATTTTTATACGAAACTGTACATTATTCAATCATCGTGCGCTTTGGAAACCAAAAGAATGAAGAGTCAGAATTTCAACAGCAAGCAAGCAAGGGCGCACACTCACTCACTCGCACACATTCTTCCCATTGTCATCATTAAAAGTTGTAGCAGAACGTTCTATAGGACCTAGTTTCCAAATAAAAAAAGGGGTATTTTTAATATAGCATTTTAGATTTGGAACCGTTAACGTTACTGTTCGTATACTTCTTTAAAACTCTGTGATTGGAGGAAAAAAATAGTAGTGGGAGGAGGAGGTGGAGGTGAAGAGGTAGGAGGAAGTGCGTGAGTAGTTGTTGTTGAGACTTAAGAGAGGGGGGGTTAAAAAAAGTCTTTCCGGTTGAGTTAGGTGGTTGCACTGGTCAGTTTCAGTTCGTCTAGTTTTATTGCAAGTTCTCAGGGTTGTATTAGTGATCTACCTTGGTGGCAGTCACAATTGCTTGAGGTGAATCTTTGATTTGTCTTTTTAAGCACAAACTATGTAGGCATTTGGCAGAATGACTTCGGTAGCAGATGTATCTGTTAAAATGACGGACATATTACGTCCATTTAATAGAACTGATGATGGAGAATGGTTTGAAAAACTTGAAATGGTTACTAAGCTTAAGGAAGTTAAGGAACTACAAGTTGTAATACCTTTATTCTTAGAAGAAAGTGCATATTCTGTGTATAATGAATTAAATGATGACAAGAAAAAAACATCAATGTCAATTAAGTCAGCATTAATTGAAACTTTTTGCCTTAAATCCATTTCAAGCTTATGAACAATTTTCTTAGCGTGTGTGGTGTGATGAACCAGTTGATGTTTATGAGGTTAGCAAGATTGGCAGGTGTTTCTTCTGATGTGTTGTTGTTGAGGGCGTTTGTGGTTGGGTTGCCAGCAGTTGCCACACAAACTTCATGCAGTTTCAAGAGTTGATAAAATGAACCTTGACAGCATTGTTGATCATGCAAGGGTGTTCATGTCTGAACAGGTTGAAAAGCCAATAATAGCAGTTGCCAAAAGCACAGTTAAATCCTCAAAGGAAAGTGGTGAGTGATATGAGTATATTTGTGAATCAGCAGTTGAAGTGTTTTCGACATGGTGGACCACATTTGGTTAGATTTTGTTCTGAGCATAATTTTGTTTCTTATAGTTGTGGTGAGGTTGATCACATAGCCAGAAATTGTTCGAAAGGTGGGCAGGGAAATGGTATCAGAGGATCTGGTGTGCTGGCAGTTCCTCCAAGTCAGCATTAACGGCACTCCCTGTTATAAAGGTTAGTGTGAAGGGTCAAGTAGTGAATGCTTTGGTGGATACCAGGTGTTCTAGAACTGTTGTTGCTCTGTGGGTGTATGAGGTCGAGAGTGGCAGGCTGCGTGTGGTAGTTGCAGCTGATGGTCGTGAGGTTGTGTGTGTAGGGGTGAGTCAGTTTTGTCAGTGCTTGTGGGTAGTGAAGGGGTGTTCTTGTGTTGCGTTCAGTAGCATGTTGGTTGGTGTAGGTGTCGTGCTAGATATGGATGCAGTAGACAGGTTGGGGGGCGTAGCGGTAACCGGGGATCAGATGAGGATTTTGAAGAGCTGTTGAAGTGATGGAGACATTGAAGCCAAGTGAACGGAATCTTGCTTGTGCTGGAAGGTTTACTGCATTACCAAAACAGATGATTGTTGAAGATAAGGACTTTTTTGAAACTTTGATGGTGGTTGTTAGACAGTAACGTGGCCTTGGAAAAATTGAATGCCACCAGAATTAAAAAATGAGGTTAGTTGTGATGCAATACTACTTTGCCCACAATCAGAGAGAAATTTGATGAAGTAATCGAAAGTTGGATAGAAAAAGGGTGGCTTAAACTAACTAAAAGCACTACCCAGGGGGGTCTGATGCCACTAATGGTCATAGAGCAGATTAATAAGAACAAGGTGCAAACAGTGTTAGATTTCCAAGAACTTTATGATTGCATGGAATGTCACCCAGGTGTTGGTGCTGCAGTCTGTGATGGTACTGTGTGTCGATGACGGCGGATTCTAGAGCCAATACGGCTAGTTGACCTGAAGTCTGCTTATCTTCAGATCAGAGTGTATCTTCAGATCAGAGTTGATGGTAGTTTATGACCATATCAGCAGGTGTCACATAAGGGTAAGCTATACTACTTGACAGTACGAGGTTTTCGGTTAAGTTGCGCACTCCATGTCTAAGATCTAGAAAGAGGTCCTGTCAAGGGATGAGAAAGTGTGTCGTGGTACAGATAATTATATAGATGATGTTATTGTAAATGAAAATATTTCTGTGGAAGAGGCGACTTCTCATCTGTTTAAATTTGGATTAGAAACAAAGATTCCGGAGTCACTGAATGCTGGACGTGTGTTGGGATTGTCTCTTTATTGTGGTAGTAGTGGAAAACTGAAGTTTAGACGTGGCAGTTTGATCCCTTCAGTGAACAGTGAGAAATTGCCATGCAGAAATTTGTTTTCTATTTGTGGTAAGCTAGTGGGGCATTATCCAGTCTGTGGATGGCTTCGTGTGGCGTGTAATTACGTGAAGAGAAGTGACGGTTATGCTTGGAGTGACTGGATTGGAGGTAAGGCTCAGTCGTTGGTGGAGTTGGTTAAAAGGGTGCAGGATGATGACCCTGTTTGCGGTTATTGGTCTTATAAGAGTGAGTTCATATAAAAAGCTGCCAAGTGATTTATTTAGTCTGTCGTTGCTTGTAAAACGTGTATTCTAGTCGTTTATGAACGCAGATGAATTAAGATAAGAATTACTGAAAACACATCAAATGTTAATAACGAAATAGTCTGCTGCAGTAGCATTAAGAATAGAATTACAACCAGATTTGTAATACTAATCGCATATAAAAATTAACGTACTTTGTGCAGAACTATTTTTAATATATCCTATGTCTTGATGAACTTGAAATATAGATTTCGGTTTAAGCTGCATCGAAGTAATGAGTGTTCACCAGAGTAGGTAAATTGGTTGTTCCATTCGGTTTTTGTGAGTTTTTCACGTTATTGTAATTCATCTTTTGGTAATTCATGTTTTGCGAAGTGATTGTTTGTATCATTATTTGTTGCTGCTGATTCGCCTCATAAATATATCGGAAGTGCATATGAAATAATCGTCCTCTTCAGACATGTGATTACTTTTTATACCATTTCGTTTTATACCACTTGACTGGGGCAGGGCAGTTGTTTATTCAGAGGGACTTAAAAAGGCATATTCCACTGAAGAGCCCTCATGAGGATGAAATTCTTTTCAAGATTCGTAAAGATTTGTTGAAGAAGGTGATGCTAACCGTCGAATTTGATCCTCTTTTCAATAAAAGTTTGTGCTGTAAAAATACCCATTTTATAGATTTTTGCTCGAATATTTGGACGTGTAATTTTCAGTAAAAAATATTTTACTTTCAAGTAAACGTTAAATAGTTCAAATTACAATTAAAACTCTCATGTGTAGTTCTTTTCCGGCTTTGATGAGCCTTTATAATGTGATGAGAATTTAATTTATTAGTGCAAAATGCAAAGAATTTCGTCCACAATTTGTTTAGGTTAAAGCCAGTGCTTCATTTTCTGAATCTCCATCCAGTTAACTTTTAGAATATTTTCATTAATAAGTCTCTCTCTCTCTCTCTCTCTCTCTCTCTCTCTCTCTCTCTCTCTCTCTCTCTCTCTCTCTCTCTCTCTTATCCAGATAATGTTCGTCAACATCAAACTGTAATTCTCTGATTATCAGATGTATTTTACAATGAATTTTCCAGTCTTGTCTAAACGTTTGGAGAGATTCATGATAGTATAACTTTTTATATTTAATTTACAGTAGATTTCCTTCTATATGTTTTTCAGACATTAATTTTTAGAATGCTCTTGATTTCATTTTAAAAATCCTCTTAGTAACAATTTCTTACCCCTAAATGGTTGATGGTTTGATTTTTGTTTTCGTTTTCTGTAAAAGAAACTATTGTGCCGAAACATACCAAATTGCAGCCCTCTAGCCTCAGTAGTTTTTATTTGATTT